>NW_027275455.1:0-58497 GCF_030028105.1 Mobula birostris
GGGCAGATGATTCAGGGCATGAGTTTTAGGGCATGTGATTCAGGGCATGAGTTTCAGTGCATGAGTTTCAGGGCAGGAGTTTCAGGGTATGTGATGTAGGGCATGAGTTTCAGGGCATGAGATTCAGGGCTTGAGATTCAGGGCATGAGTTTCAGAGCATGAGATTCAGGGCATGAGATTCAGGGCATGAATTTCAGGGCAGGAGATTCAGGGCAGGTGTTTCAGTGCAGGAGTTTCAGGGCATGAGAATCAGGGCATGAGATTCAGGGCATGAGATTCAGGGCTTCATTTTCAGGGCAGGAGATTCAGGGTAGGTGTTTCAGTGCAGGAGTTTCATGGCACGAGATTCAGGGCATGAGATTCCGGGCCTGAGTTTCAGGGCATGAGTTTCAGGGCAGGAGTTTCAGGGCAGGAGTTTCAGGGCATGTGATTCAAGGCGTGAGTTTCAGGATATGAGATTCATGGCATGAGTTTCAGTGCAGGTGTTTCAGGGCATGAGATTCAGGGCATGAGTTTCAGTGCATGAGTTTGAGGGCAGGAGTTTCAAGGCATGAGATTCAGGGCATGAGTTTCAGTGCATGAGTTTGAGGGCAGGAGTTTCAGGGCATGAGATTCAGGGCATGAGTTTCAGGGCATGAGATTCAGGGCAGGTATTTCAGGGCATGTAATTCAGGGCATGAGTTTCTGGGCAGAAGATTCAGGGCATGAGTTTCAGTGCATGAGTTTCAGGGCAGGAGTTTCATGGTATGTGATTTAGGGCATGAGTTTCAGGGCATGAGATTCAGGGCTTGAGTTTCAGGGCATGAGGTTCGGGGCATGAGTTTCAGGGCATGAGATTCAGGGCTTGAGTTTCAGTGCAGGAACTTGAGGGCATGAGATTCAGTGCACGAGTTTCAGAGCATGAGATTCAGGGCATGAGATTCAGGTCATGATTTTCAAGGCAGGAGATTCAGGGCAGGTGTTTCAGTGCAGGAGTTTCAGGACGTGAGATTCAGGGCATGAGTTTCAGTGAATGAGTTTGAGGGCAGGAGTTTCAAGGCATGAGATTGTGGGCATGAGTTTCAGTGCATGAGTTTGAGGGCAGGAGTTTCAGGGCATGAGATTCAGGGCATGAGTTTCAGGGCATGAGATTCAGGGCAGGTATTTCAGGGCATGTAATTCAGGGCATGAGTTTCTGGGCAGATGATTCAGGGCATGAGTTTTAGGGCATGTGATTCAGGGCATGAGTTTCAGTGCATGAGTTTCAGGGCAGGAGTTTCAGGGTATGTGATGTAGGGCATGAGTTTCAGGGCATGAGATTCAGGGCTTGAGATTCAGGGCATGAGTTTCAGAGCATGAGATTCAGGGCATGAGATTCAGGGCATGAATTTCAGGGCAGGAGATTCAGGGCAGGTGTTTCAGTGCAGGAGTTTCAGGGCATGAGATTCAGGGCATGAGATTCAGGGCATGAGATTCAGGGCTTCATTTTCAGGGCAGGAGATTCAGGGTAGGTGTTTCAGTGCAGGAGTTTCATGGCACGAGATTCAGGGCATGAGATTCCGGGCATGAGTTTCAGGGCATGAGTTTCAGGGCAGGAGTTTCAGGGCAGGAGTTTCAGGGCATGTGATTCAAGGCGTGAGTTTCAGGATATGAGATTCATGGCATGAGTTTCAGTGCAGGTGTTTCAGGGCATGAGATTCAGGGCATGAGTTTCAGTGCATGAGTTTGAGGGCAGGAGTTTCAAGGCATGAGATTCAGGGCATGAGTTTCAGTGCATGAGTTTGAGGGCAGGAGTTTCAGGGCATGAGATTCAGGGCATGAGTTTCAGGGCATGAGATTCAGGGCAGGTATTTCAGGGCATGTAATTCAGGGCATGAGTTTCTGGGCAGAAGATTCAGGGCATGAGTTTCAGTGCATGAGTTTCAGGGCAGGAGTTTCATGGTATGTGATTTAGGGCATGAGTTTCAGGGCATGAGATTCAGGGCTTGAGTTTCAGGGCATGAGGTTCGGGGCATGAGTTTCAGGGCATGAGATTCAGGGCTTGAGTTTCAGTGCAGGAACTTGAGGGCATGAGATTCAGTGCACGAGTTTCAGAGCATGAGATTCAGGGCATGAGATTCAGGTCATGATTTTCAAGGCAGGAGATTCAGGGCAGGTGTTTCAGTGCAGGAGTTTCAGGACGTGAGATTCAGGGCATGAGTTTCAGTGCAGTAACTTGAGGTCATGAGATTCAGTGCACGAGTTTCAGAGCGTGAGATTCAGGGCATGAGATTCAGGGCATGAGATTCAGGGCAGGAGATTCAGGGCAGGTGTTTCAGTGCAGGAGTTTCAGGGCATGAGATTCAGGACATGAGATTCAGGGCATGAGTTTTAGGACAGGAGATTCAGGGCATGAGTTTCAGGGCATGAGTTTCAGGGCATGTAATTCAGGGCGTGAGTTTCAGGATATGAGATTCATGGCATGAGTTTCAGTGCAGGAGTTTCAGGGCATGAGATTCAGGGCATGTGTTTCAGGGCATGAGATTCAGGGCAGGTATTTCAGGGCATGTAATTCAGGGCATGAGTTTCTGGGCAGATGATTCAGGGCATGAGTTTTAGGGCATGTGATTCAGGGCATGAGTTTCAGTGCATGAGTTTCAGGGCAGGAGTTTCAGGGTATGTGATTTAGGGCATGAGTTTCAGGGCATGAGATGCAGGGCTTGAGTTTCAGGGCATGAGGTTCAGGGCATGAGTTTCAGAGCATGAGATTCAGGGCATGAGATTCAGGGCATGATATTCAAGGCAGGAGATTCAGGGCTGGTGTTTCAGTGCAAGAGTTTCTGGGCATGAGATTCAGGGCATGAGATTCAGGGCATGAGTTTCAGGGCATGAGATTCAAGGCAGGTATTTCAGGGCATGTAATTCAGGGCATGAGTTTCTTGGCAGATGATTCAGGGCAGGAGTTTTAGGGCATGTGATTCAGGGCATGAGTTTCAGTGCATGAGTTTCAGGGCAGGAGTTTCAGGGTATGTGATTTAGGGCAAGAGTTTCAGGGCATGAGATTCAGGGCTTGAGTTTCAGGGCATGAGGTTCAGGGCATGAGTTTCAGGGCATGAGATTCAGGGCATGAGTTTCAGTGCAGTTAATTGATTGCATGAGATTCAGTGCACGAGTTTTAGAGCATGAGATTCAGGGCTTCATTTTCAGGGCAGGAGATTCAGGGCAGGTGTTTCAGTGCAGGAGTTTCAGGGCATGAGATTCAGGGCATGAGATTCAGGGCATGAGTTTCAGGACAGGAGATTCAGGGCATGAGTTTCAGGGCATGAGTTTCAGGGCATGAGTTTCAGGGCAGGAGTTTCAGGGCATGTGATTCAGGGCGTGAGTTTCAGGGCATGAGATTCAGGGCAGGTGTTTCAGGGCATGTAATTCAGGGCATGAGTTTCTGGGCAGATGATTCAGGGCATTAGTTTTAGCGTATGTGGTTCAGGGCATGAGATTCAGTGCATGAGTTTCAGGGCAGGAGTTTCAGGGTATGTGATTTAGGGCATGAGTTTCAGGGCATGAGATTCAGGGCTTGAGTTTCAGGGCATGAGGTTCAGGGCATGAGTTTCAGGGCATGAGATTCAGGGCATGAGTTTCAGTGCAGGAACTTGAGGGCATGAGATTCAGTGCACGAATTTCAGAGCATGAGATTCAGGGCATGAGATTCAGGGCATGAGTTTCAGTGCAGGAATTTCAGGGCATGAGATTCAGGGCATGAGATTCAGGGCATGAGTTTTAGGAAAGGAGATTCAGGGAATGAGTTTCAGGGCATGCGTTTCAAGGCAGGAGTTTCAGGGTATGTAATTCAGGGCGTGAGTTTCAGGATATGAGATTCATGGCATGAGTTTCAGCGCACGAGTTTCAGGGCATGATATTCAGGGCATGAGTTTCAGGGCATGAGATTCAGGACAGGAGTTTCAAGGCATGAAATTCAGGGCTTGAGTTTCACTGCATGAGTTTGAGGGCAGGAGTTTCAGGGCATGAGATTCAGGGCATGAGTTTCAGGGCATGAGAATCAGGGCAGGAATTTCAGGGCATGTAATTCAGGGCATGAGTTTCTGGGCAGATGATTCAGGGCAGGAGTTTTAGGGCATGTGATTCAGGGCATGAGTTTCAGTGCATGAGTTTCAGGGCAGGAGATTCAGGGCTTGAGTTTCAGGGCATGATTTTCAGGGCAGGAGATTCAGGGCAGGTGTTTCAGTGCAGGAGTTTCTGGGCATGAGATTCAGGGCATGAGATTCAGGGCATGAGTTTCAGGATATGAGATTCATGGCATGAGTTTCAGTGCAGGAGATTCAGGGCATGAGTTTCAGTGCATAAGTTTGAGGGGAGGAGTTTCAAGGCATGAGATTCAGGGCATGAGTTTCAGTGCATGAGTTTGAGGGCAGGAGTTTCAGGGCATGTAATTCAGGGCGTGATTTTCAGTGCATGAGATTCAGGGCAGGTGTTTCAGTGCAGGAGTTTCAGGGCATGCGATTCAGGGCATGAGATTCATGGCATGAGTTTCAGGACAGGAGATTCAGGGCATGAGTTTCAGGGCATGAGTTTCAGGGCATGAGTTTCAGCGCAGGAGTTTCAGGGCATGTGATTCAGGGCGTGAGTTTCAGGATATGAGATTCATGGTATGAGTTTAAGTGCAGGAGTTTCAGGGCATGAGATTCAGGGCATAAGTTTCAGGGTAGGTGATTCAGGGCAGGAGTTTCAGGACATGAGATTCAGGGCATGAGTTTCAGTGCAGGACCTTGAGGTCATGAGATTCAGTGCACGAGTTTCAGAGTGTGAGATTCAGGGCATGAGATTCAGGGCATGAGTTTCAAAGCAGGAGATTCAGGGCAGGTGTTTCAGTGCAGGAGTTTCAGGGCATGAGATTCAGGGCATGAGATTCAGGGCATGAGTTTCAAAGCAGGAGATTCAGGGCAGGTGTTTCAGTGCAGGAGTTTCAGGGCATGAGATTCAGGGCATGAGATTCAGGGCATGAGTTTCAGGACAGGAAATTCAGGGCATGAGTTTCAGGGCATGAGTTTCAGGGCAGGAGTTTCAGGGCATGTGATTCAGGGCGTGGGTTTCAGGATATGAGATTCATGGCATGAGTTTCAGTGCAGGAGTTTCAGGGCATGAGTTTCAGGGCTTGAGTTTCAGGGCATGAGGTTCAGGGCATGAGTTTCAGGTCATGAGATTCAGGGCATGAGTTTCCGTGCAGGAACTTGAGGGGATGAGATTCAGGGCATGAGTTTCAGTGTATGAGATTCAGGGCATGAGATTCAGGGCATGATTTTCAGGGCAGGAGATTCAGGGCAGGTGTTTCAGTGCAGGAGTTTCAGGGCATGAGATTCAGGGCATCTGATTCAGGGCATGAGTTTCAGGACAGGAAATTCAGGGCATGAGTTTCAGGGCATGAGCTTCAGGGCAGGAGTTTCAGGGCATGTGATTCAGGGCGTGAGTTTCAGGATATGAGATTCATGGCATGAGTTTCAGTGCAGGAGTTTCAGGGCATGAGATTCAGGGCATGAGTTTCAGAGCATGAGATTCAGGGCATGAGATTCAGGGCATGATTTTCAGGGCAGGAGATTCAGGGCAGGTGTTTCAGTGCAGGAGTTTCAGGGCATGAGATTCAGGGCATCTGATTCAGGGCATGAGTTTCAGGACAGGAAATTCAGGGCATGAGTTTCAGGGCATGAGCTTCAGGGCAGGAGTTTCAGGGCATGTGATTCAGGGCGTGAGTTTCAGGATATGAGATTCATGGCATGAGTTTCAGTGCAGGAGTTTCAGGGCATGAGATTCAGGGCATGAGTTTCAGAGCATGAGATTCAGGGCATGAGATTCAGGGCATGATTTTCAGGGCAGGAGATTCAGGGCAGGTGTTTCAGTGCAGGAGTTTCAGGGCATGAGATTCAGGGCATGAGATTCAGGGCATGAGTTTCAGGACAGGAGATTCAGGGCATGAGTTTCAGGGCATGAGTTTCAGGGCATGAGATTCAGGGCATGAGATTCAGGGCTTCATTTTCAGGGCAGGAGATTCAGGGCAGGTGTTTCACTGCCGGAGTTTCAGGGCACGAGATTCAGGGCATGAGATTCAGGACATGAGTTTCAGGGCATGAGTTTCAGGGCATGAGTTTCAGGGCAGGAGTTTCAGGGCATGTGATTCAAGGCGTGAGTTTCAGGATATGAGATTCATGGCATGACTTTCAGTGCAGGTGTTTCAGGGCATGAGACTCAGGGCATGAGTTTCAGTGCATGAGTTTGAGGGCAGGAGTTTCAAGGCATGAGATTGTGGGCATGAGTTTCAGTGCATGAGTTTGAGGGCAGGAGTTTCAGGGCATGAGATTCAGGGCATGAGTTTCAGGGCATGAGATTCAGGGCAGGTATTTCAGGGCATGTAATTCAGGGCATGAGTTTCTGGGCAGATGATTCAGGGCATGAGTTTTAGGGCATGTGATTCAGGGCATGAGTTTCAGTGCATGAGTTTCAGGGCAGGAGTTTCAGGGTATGTGATGTAGGGCATGAGTTTCAGGGCATGAGATTCAGGGCTTGAGATTCAGGGCATGAGTTTCAGAGCATGAGATTCAGGGCATGAGATTCAGGGCATGAATTTCAGGGCAGGAGATTCAGGGCAGGTGTTTCAGTGCAGGAGTTTCAGGGCATGAGATTCAGGGCATGAGATTCAGGGCATGAGATTCAGGGCATGAGATTCAGGGCTTCATTTTCAGGGCAGGAGATTCAGGGTAGGTGTTTCAGTGCAGGAGTTTCATGGCACGAGATTCAGGGCATGAGTTTCCGGGCATGAGTTTCAGGGCATGAGTTTCAGGGCAGGAGTTTCAGGGCAGGAGTTTCAGGGCATGTGATTCAAGGCGTGAGTTTCAGGATATGAGATTCATGGCATGAGTTTCAGTGCAGGTGTTTCAGGGCATGAGATTCAGGGCATGAGTTTCAGTGCATGAGTTTGAGGGCAGGAGTTTCAAGGCATGAGATTCAGGGCATGAGTTTCAGTGCATGAGTTTGAGGGCAGGAGTTTCAGGGCATGAGATTCAGGGCATGAGTTTCAGGGCATGAGATTCAGGGCAGGTATTTCAGGGCATGTAATTCAGGGCATGAGTTTCTGGGCAGAAGATTCAGGGCATGAGTTTCAGTGCATGAGTTTCAGGGCAGGAGTTTCATGGTATGTGATATAGGGCATGAGTTTCAGGGCATGAGATTCAGGGCTTGAGTTTCAGGGCATGAGGTTCGGGGCATGAGTTTCAGGGCATGAGATTCAGGGCTTGAGTTTCAGTGCAGGAACTTGAGGGCATGAGATTCAGTGCACGAGTTTCAGAGCATGAGATTCAGGGCATGAGATTCAGGTCATGATTTTCAAGGCAGGAGATTCAGGGCAGGTGTTTCAGTGCAGGAGTTTCAGGACGTGAGATTCAGGGCATGAGTTTCAGTGCAGTAACTTGAGGTCATGAGATTCAGTGCACGAGTTTCAGAGCGTGAGATTCAGGGCATGAGATTCAGGGCATGAGATTCAGGGCAGGAGATTCAGGGCAGGTGTTTCAGTGCAGGAGTTTCAGGGCATGAGATTCAGGACATGAGATTCAGGGCATGAGTTTTAGGACAGGAGATTCAGGGCATGAGTTTCAGGGCATGAGTTTCAGGGCATGTAATTCAGGGCGTGAGTTTCAGGATATGAGATTCATGGCATGAGTTTCAGTGCAGGAGTTTCAGGGCATGAGATTCAGGGCATGTGTTTCAGGGCATGAGATTCAGGGCAGGTATTTCAGGGCATGTAATTCAGGGCATGAGTTTCTGGGCAGATGATTCAGGGCATGAGTTTTAGGGCATGTGATTCAGGGCATGAGTTTCAGTGCATGAGTTTCAGGGCAGGAGTTTCAGGGTATGTGATTTAGGGCATGAGTTTCAGGGCATGAGATGCAGGGCTTGAGTTTCAGGGCATGAGGTTCAGGGCATGAGTTTCAGGGCATGAGATTCAGGGCATGAGTTTCAGTGCAGGAACTTGAGGGCATGAGATTCAGTGCACGAGTTTCAGAGCATGAGATTCAGGGCATGAGATTCAGGGCATGATATTCAAGGCAGGAGATTCAGGGCTGGTGTTTCAGTGCAAGAGTTTGTGGGCATGAGATTCAGGGCATGAGATTCAGGGCATGAGTTTCAGGGCATGAGATTCAAGGCAGGTATTTCAGGGCATGTAATTCAGGGCATGAGTTTCTTGGCAGATGATTCAGGGCAGGAGTTTTAGGGCATGTGATTCAGGGCATGAGTTTCAGTGCATGAGTTTCTGGGCAGGAGTTTCAGGGTATGTGATTTAGGGCAAGAGTTTCAGGGCATGAGATTCAGGGCTTGAGTTTCAGGGCATGAGGTTCAGGGCATGAGTTTCAGGGCATGAGATTCAGGGCATGAGTTTCAGTGCAGTTAATTGATTGCATGAGATTCAGTGCACGAGTTTTAGAGCATGAGATTCAGGGCTTCATTTTCAGGGCAGGAGATTCAGGGCAGGTGTTTCAGTGCAGGAGTTTCAGGGCATGAGATTCAGGGCATGAGATTCAGGGCATGAGTTTCAGGACAGGAGATTCAGGGCATGAGTTTCAGGGCATGAGTTTCAGGGCATGAGTTTCAGGGCAGGAGTTTCAGGGCATGTGATTCAGGGCGTGAGTTTCAGGGCATGAGATTCAGGGCAGGTGTTTCAGGGCATGTAATTCAGGGCATGAGTTTCTGGGCAGATGATTCAGGGCATTAGTTTTAGCGTATGTGGTTCAGGGCATGAGATTCAGTGCATGAGTTTCAGGGCAGGAGTTTCAGGGTATGTGATTTAGGGCATGAGTTTCAGGGCATGAGATTCAGGGCTTGAGTTTCAGGGCATGAGGTTCAGGGCATGAGTTTCAGGGCATGAGATTCAGGGCATGAGTTTCAGTGCAGGAACTTGAGGGCATGAGATTCAGTGCACGAATTTCAGAGCATGAGATTCAGGGCATGAGATTCAGGGCATGAGTTTCAGTGCAGGAATTTCAGGGCATGAGATTCAGGGCATGAGATTCAGGGCATGAGTTTTAGGAAAGGAGATTCAGGGAATGAGTTTCAGGGCATGCGTTTCAAGGCAGGAGTTTCAGGGTATGTAATTCAGGGCGTGAGTTTCAGGATATGAGATTCATGGCATGAGTTTCAGCGCAGGAGTTTCAGGGCATGATATTCAGGGCATGAGTTTCAGGGCATGAGATTCAGGACAGGAGTTTCAAGGCATGAAATTCAGGGCTTGAGTTTCACTGCATGAGTTTGAGGGCAGGAGTTTCAGGGCATGAGATTCAGGGCATGAGTTTCAGGGCATGAGAATCAGGGCAGGAATTTCAGGGCATGTAATTCAGGGCATGAGTTTCTGGGCAGATGATTCAGGGCATGAGTTTCAGTGCATGAGTTTCAGGGCAGGAGATTCAGGGCTTGAGTTTCAGGGCATGATTTTCAGGGCAGGAGATTCAGGGCAGGTGTTTCAGTGCAGGAGTTTCTGGGCATGAGATTCAGGGCATGAGATTCAGGGCATGAGTTTCAGGATATGAGATTCATGGCATGAGTTTCAGTGCAGGAGATTCAGGGCATGAGTTTCAGTGCATAAGTTTGAGGGCAAGAGTTTCAAGGCATGAGATTCAGGGCATGAGTTTCAGTGCATGAGTTTGAGGGCAGGAGTTTCAGGGCATGTAATTCAGGGCGTGATTTTCAGTGCATGAGATTCAGGGCAGGTGTTTCAGTGCAGGAGTTTCTGGGCATGCGATTCAGGGCATGAGATTCATGGCATGAGTTTCAGGACAGGAGATTCAGGGCATGAGTTTCAGGGCATGAGTTTCAGGGCATGAGTTTCAGCGCAGGAGTTTCAGGGCATGTGATTCAGGGCGTGAGTTTCAGGATATGAGATTCATGGCATGAGTTTAAGTGCAGGAGTTTCAGGGCATGAGATTCAGGGCATAAGTTTCAGGGTAGGTGATTCAGGGCAGGAGTTTCAGGACATGAAATTCAGGGCATGAGTTTCAGTGCAGGACCTTGAGGTCATGAGATTCAGTGCACGAGTTTCAGAGTGTGAGATTCAGGGCATGAGATTCAGGGCATGAGTTTCAAAGCAGGAGATTCAGGGCAGGTGTTTCAGTGCAGGAGTTTCAGGGCATGAGATTCAGGGCATGAGATTCAGGGCATGAGTTTCAAAGCAGGAGATTCAGGGCAGGTGTTTCAGTGCAGGAGTTTCAGGGCATGAGATTCAGGGCATGAGATTCAGGGCATGAGTTTTAGGACGGGAGATTCAGGGAATGAGTTTCAGGGCATGCGTTTCAAGGCAGGAGTTTCAGGGCATGTAATTCAGGGCGTGAGTTTCAGGATATGAGATTCATGGCATGAGTTTCAGTGCAGGAGTTTCAGGGCATGAGATTCAGGGCATGAGTTTCAGGGCATGAGATTCAGGACAGGAGTTTCAAGGCATGAAATTCAGGGCTTGAGTTTCACTGCATGAGTTTGAGGGCAGGAGTTTCAGGGCATGAGATTCAGGGCATGAGTTTCAGGGCATGAGATTCAGGACAGGAATTTCAGGGCATGTAATTCAGGGCATGAGTTTCTGGGCAGATGATTCAGGGCAGGAGTTTTAGGGCATGTGATTCAGGGCATGAGTTTCAGTGCATGAGTTTCAGGGCAGGAGATTCAGGGTATGAGATTTAGGGCATGAGTTTCAGTGCATGAGATTCAGGGCTTGAGTTTCAGGGCATGATTTTCAGGGCAGGAGATTCAGGGCAGGTGTTTCAGTGCAGGAGTTTCTGGGCATGAGATTCAGGGCATGAGATTCAGGGCATGAGTTTCAGGATATGAGATTCATGGCATGAGTTTCACTGCAGGAGATTCAGGGCATGAGTTTCAGTGCATAAGTTTGAGGGCAGGAGTTTCAAGGCATGAGATTCAGGGCAGATATTTCAGGGCATGTAATTCAGGGCATGAGTTTCTGGGCAGCTGATTCAGGGCAGGAGTTTTAGGGCATGTGATTCAGGGCATGAGTTTCAGGGCATGAGTTTCAGTGCAGGAGTTTCAGGGCATGAGATTCAGGGCATGAATTTCAGGGCATGAGATTCAGGGCAGGTATTTCAGGGCATGTAATTCAGGGCATGAGTTTCTGGGCAGATGATTCAGGGCAGGAATTTTAGTGCATGTGATTCAGGGCATGAGTTTCAGTGCATGAGTTTCAGGGCAGTAGTTTCAGGGTATGTGATTTAGGGCATGAGTTTCAGGGCATGAGATTCAGGGCATGAGTTTCAGGGCAGGAGTTTTAGGGCATGTGATTCAGGGCATGAGTTTGAGTGCATGAGTTTCAGGGCAGGAGTTTCAGGGTATGTGAATTAGGGCATGAGTTTCAGGGCATGAGATTCAGGGCTTGAGTTTCAGGGCATGAGATTCAGGGCATGAGATTCAGGGCATGAGTTTCAGGACAGGAGTTTCAGGGCATGAGTTTCAGGGCATGAGTTTCAGGGCATGAGTTTCAGGGCAGGAGTTTCAGGGCATGAGATTCAGGGCATGAGTTTCAGGGTAGGTGATTCAGGGCAGGAGTTTCAGGACATGAGATTCAGGGCATGAGTTTCAGTGCAGGAACTTGAGGTCATGAGATTCAGTGCACGAGTTTCACAGCATGAGATTCCGGGCATGAGATTTAGGGCATGAGTTTCAGGGCAGGAGATTCAGGGCAGGTGCTTCAGTGCAGGAGTTTCAGGGCATGAGATTCAGGGCATGAGTTTCAGGGCATGAGTTTCAGGGCAGGAGTTTCAGGGCATGTAATTCAGGGCGTGAGTTTCAGGATATGAGATTCATGGCATGAGTTTCAGTGCAGGAGTTTCAGGGCATGAGATTCAGGGCGTGAGTTTCAGGGCATGAGATTCAGGGCAGGTATTTCAGGGCATGTAATTCAGGGCATGAGTTTTTGGGCAGAAGATTCAGGGCAGGAGTTTTAGGGCATGTGATTCAGGGCATGAGTTTCAGTGCATGAGTTTCAGGGCAGGAGTTTCAGGGCATGAGATTCAGGGCATGAGTTTCAGGGCATGAGATTCAGGGCAGGTATTTCAGGGCATGAGTTTCTGGCAGATGATTCAGGGCAGGAGTTTTAGGGCATGTGATTCAGGGCATGAGTTTCAGTGCATGAGTTTCAGGGCAGGAGTTTCAGGGTATGTGATTTAGGGCAAGAGTTTCAGGGCATGAGATTCAGGGCTTGAGGTTCAGGGCATGAGGTTCAGGGCATGAGTTTCAGGGCATGAGATTCAGGGCATGAGTTTCAGTGCAGTTAATTGAGGGCATGAGATTCAGTGCACGAGTTTTAGAGCATGAGATTCAGGGCTTCATTTTCAGGGCAGGAGATTCAGGGCAGGTGTTTCAGTGCAGGAGTTTCAGGGCATGAGATTCAGGACAGGAGATTCAGGGCATGAGTTTCAGGGCATGAGTTTCAGGGCATGAGTTTCAGGGCAGGAGTTTCAGGGCATGTGATTTAGGGCATGAGTTTCAGTGCATGAGTTTGAGGGCAGGAGTTTCAGGGCATGAGATTCAGGGCATGAGTTTCAGGGCATGAGATTCAGGGCAGGTATTTCAGGGCATGTAATTCAGGGCATGAGTTTCTGGGCAGATGATTCAGGGTATGTGATTTAGGGCATGAGTTTCAGGGCATGAGATTCAGGGCTTGAGTTTCAGGGCATGAGGTTCAGGGCATGAGTTTCAGGGCATGAGATTCAGTGCACGAGTTTCGGAGCATGAGATTCAGGGCATGAGATTCTGGGCATGAGTTTCAGGGCAGGAGATTCAGGGCAGGTGTTTCAGTGCAGGAATTTCAGGGCATGAGATTCAGGGCATGAGATTCAGGGCATGAGTTTTAGGACAGGAGATTCAGGGAATGAGTTTCAGGGCATGCGTTTCAAGGCAGGAGTTTCAGGGTATGAAATTCAGGGCGCGAGTTTCAGGATATGAGATTCATGGCATGAGTTTCAGTGCAGGAGTTTCAGGGCATGAGATTCAGGCATGAGTTTCAGGGCATGAGATTCAGGACAGGAGTTTCAAGGCATGAAATTCAGGGCTTGAGTTTCACTGCATAGGCTTGAGGGCAGGAGTTTCAGGGCATGAGATTCAGGGCATGAGTTTCAGGGCATGAGATTCAGGGCAGGAATTTCAGGGCATGTAATTCAGGCCATGAGTTTCTGGGCAGATGGTTCAGGGCAGGAGTTTTAGGGCATGTGATTCAGGGCCTGAGTTTCAGTGCATGAGTTTCAGGGCAGGAGATTCAGGGTATGAGATTTAGGGCATGAGTTTCAGTGCATGAGATTCAGGGCTTGAGTTTCAGGGCATGATTTTCAGGGCAGGAGATTCAGGGCATGAGTTTCAGAGCATAAGTTTGAGGGCAGGAGTTTCAAGGCATGAGATTCAGGGCATGAGTTTCAGTGCATGAGTTTGAGGGCAGGAGTTTCAGGGCATGTAATTCAGGGCGTGAGTTTCAGTGCATGAGATTCAGGGCAGATATTTCAGGGCATCTAATTCAGGGCATGAGTTTCAGGATATGAGATTCATGGCATGAGTTTCACTGCAGGAGATTCAGGGCATGAGTTTCAGTGCATAAGTTTGAGGGCAGGAGTTTCAAGGCATGAGATTCAGGGCAGATATTTCAGGGCATGTAATTCAGGGCATGAGTTTCTGGGCAGCTGATTCAGGGCAGGAGTTTTAGGGCATGTGATTCAGGGCATGAGTTTCAGTGCATGAGTTTCAGGGCAGGAGATTCAGGGTATGAGATTTAGGGCATGAGTTTCAGTGCATGAGATTCAGGGCTTGAGTTTCAGGGCATGATTTTCAGGGCAGGAGATTCAGGGCAGGTGTTTCAGTGCAGGAGTTTCTGGGCATGAGATTCAGGGCATGAGATTCAGGGCATGAGTTTCAGGATATGAGATTCATGGCATGAGTTTCACTGCAGGAGATTCAGGGCATGAGTTTCAGTGCATAAGTTTGAGGGCAGGAGTTTCAAGGCATGAGATTCAGGGCAGATATTTCAGGCATGTAATTCAGGGCATGAGTTTCTGGGCAGCTGATTCAGGGCAGGAGTTTTAGGGCATGTGATTCAGGGCATGAGTTTCAGGGCATGAGTTTCAGTGCAGGAGTTTCAGGGCATGAGATTCAGGGCATGAATTTCAGGGCATGAGATTCAGGGCAGGTATTTCAGGGCATGTAATTCAGGGCATGAGTTTCTGGGCAGATGATTCAGGGCAGGAATTTTAGGGCATGTGATTCAGGGCATGAGTTTCAGTGCATGAGTTTCAGGGCAGTAGTTTCAGGGTATGTGATTTAGGGCATGAGTTTCAGGGCATGAGATTCAGGGCATGAGTTTCAGGGCAGGAGTTTTAGGGCATGTGATTCAGGGCATGAGTTTGAGTGCATGAGTTTCAGGGCAGGAGTTTCAGGGTATGTGAATTAGGGCATGAGTTTCAGGGCATGAGATTCAGGGCTTGAGTTTCAGGGCATGAGATTCAGGGCATGAGATTCAGGGCATGAGTTTCAGGACAGGAGTTTCAGGGCATGAGTTTCAGGGCATGAGTTTCAGGGCATGAGTTTCAGGGCAGGAGTTTCAGGGCATGAGATTCAGGGCATGAGTTTCAGGGTAGGTGATTCAGGGCAGGAGTTTCAGGACATGAGATTCAGGGCATGAGTTTCAGTGCAGGAACTTGAGGTCATGAGATTCAGTGCACGAGTTTCACAGCATGAGATTCCGGGCATGAGATTTAGGGCATGAGTTTCAGGGCAGGAGATTCAGGGCAGGTGCTTCAGTGCAGGAGTTTCAGGGCATGAGATTCAGGGCATGAGTTTCAGGGCATGAGTTTCAGGGCAGGAGTTTCAGGGCATGTAATTCAGGGCGTGAGTTTCAGGATATGAGATTCATGGCATGAGTTTCAGTGCAGGAGTTTCAGGGCATGAGATTCAGGGCGTGAGTTTCAGGGCATGAGATTCAGGGCAGGTATTTCAGGGCATGTAATTCAGGGCATGAGTTTTTGGGCAGAAGATTCAGGGCAGGAGTTTTAGGGCATGTGATTCAGTGCATGAGTTTCAGTGCATGAGTTTCAGGGCAGGAGTTTCAGGGCATGAGATTCAGGGCATGAGTTTCAGGGCATGAGATTCAGGGCAGGTATTTCAGGGCATGTAATTCAGGGCATGAGTTTCTGGCAGATGATTCAGGGCAGGAGTTTTAGGGCATGTGATTCAGGGCATGAGTTTCAGTGCATGAGTTTCAGGGCAGGAGTTTCAGGGTATGTGATTTAGGGCAAGAGTTTCAGGGCATGAGATTCAGGGCTTGAGGTTCAGGGCATGAGGTTCAGGGCATGAGTTTCAGGGCATGAGATTCAGGGCATGAGTTTCAGTGCAGTTAATTGAGGGCATGAGATTCAGTGCACGAGTTTTAGAGCATGAGATTCAGGGCTTCATTTTCAGGGCAGGAGATTCAGGGCAGGTGTTTCAGTGCAGGAGTTTCAGGGCATGAGATTCAGGACAGGAGATTCAGGGCATGAGTTTCAGGGCATGAGTTTCAGGGCATGAGTTTCAGGGCAGGAGTTTCAGGGCATGTGATTTAGGGCATGAGTTTCAGTGCATGAGTTTGAGGGCAGGAGTTTCAGGGCATGAGATTCAGGGCATGAGTTTCAGGGCATGAGATTCAGGGCAGGTATTTCAGGGCATGTAATTCAGGGCATGAGTTTCTGGGCAGATGATTCAGGGTATGTGATTTAGGGCATGAGTTTCAGGGCATGAGATTCAGGGCTTGAGTTTCAGGGCATGAGGTTCAGGGCATGAGTTTCAGGGCATGAGATTCAGTGCACGAGTTTCGGAGCATGAGATTCAGGGCATGAGATTCTGGGCATGAGTTTCAGGGCAGGAGATTCAGGGCAGGTGTTTCAGTGCAGGAATTTCAGGGCATGAGATTCAGGGCATGAGATTCAGGGCATGAGTTTTAGGACAGGAGATTCAGGGAATGAGTTTCAGGGCATGCGTTTCAAGGCAGGAGTTTCAGGGTATGAAATTCAGGGCGTGAGTTTCAGGATATGAGATTCATGGCATGAGTTTCAGTGCAGGAGTTTCAGGGCATGAGATTCAGGCATGAGTTTCAGGGCATGAGATTCAGGACAGGAGTTTCAAGGCATGAAATTCAGGGCTTGAGTTTCACTGCATGAGCTTGAGGGCAGGATTTTCAGGGCATGAGATTCAGGGCATGAGTTTCAGGGCATGAGATTCAGGGCAGGAATTTCAGGGCATGTAATTCAGGCCATGAGTTTCTGGGCAGATGATTCAGGGCAGGAATTTTAGGGCATGTGATTCAGGGCATGAGTTTCAGTGCATGAGTTTCAGGGCAGGAGATTCAGGGTATGAGATTTAGGGCATGAGTTTCAGTGCATGAGATTCAGGGCTTGAGTTTCAGGGCATGATTTTCAGGGCAGGAGATTCAGGGCATGAGTTTCAGTGCATAAGTTTGAGGGCAGGAGCTTCAAGGCATGAGATTCAGGGCATGAGTTTCAGTGCATGAGTTTGAGGGCAGGAGTTTCAGGGCATGTAATTCAGGGCGTGAGTTTCAGTGCATGAGATTCAGGGCAGATATTTCAGGGCATCTAATTCAGGGCATGAGTTTCAGGATATGAGATTCATGGCATGAGTTTCACTGCAGGAGATTCAGGGCATGAGTTTCAGTGCATAAGTTTGAGGGCAGGAGTTTCAAGGCATGAGATTCAGGGCAGATATTTCAGGGCATGTAATTCAGGGCATGAGTTTCTGGGCAGCTGATTCAGGGCAGGAGTTTTAGGGCATGTGATTCAGGGCATGAGTTTCAGGGCATGAGTTTCAGTGCAGGAGTTTCAGGGCATGAGATTCAGGGCATGAATTTCAGGGCATGAGATTCAGGGCAGGTATTTCAAGGCATGAAATTCAGGGCTTGAGTTTCACTGCATGAGTTTGAGGGCAGGAGTTTCAGGGCATGAGATTCAGGGCATGAGTTTCAGGGCATGAGATTCAGGACAGGAATTTCAGGGCATGTAATTCAGGGCATGAGTTTCTGGGCAGATGATTCAGGGCAGGAGTTTTAGGGCATGTGATTCAGGGCATGAGTTTCAGTGCATGAGTTTCAGGGCAGGAGATTCAGGGTATGAGATTTAGGGCATGAGTTTCAGTGCATGAGATTCAGGGCTTGAGTTTCAGGGCATGATTTTCAGGGCAGGAGATTCAGGGCAGGTGTTTCAGTGCAGGAGTTTCTGGGCATGAGATTCAGGGCATGAGATTCAGGGCATGAGTTTCAGGATATGAGATTCATGGCATGAGTTTCACTGCAGGAGATTCAGGGCATGAGTTTCAGTGCATAAGTTTGAGGGCAGGAGTTTCAAGGCATGAGATTCAGGGCAGATATTTCAGGGCATGTAATTCAGGGCATGAGTTTCTGGGCAGCTGATTCAGGGCAGGAGTTTTAGGGCATGTGATTCAGGGCATGCGTTTCAGGGCATGAGTTTCAGTACAGGAGTTTCAGGGCATGAGATTCAGGGCATGAATTTCAGGGCATGAGATTCAGGGCAGGTATTTCAGGGCATGTAATTCAGGGCATGAGTTTCTGGGCAGATGATTCAGGGCAGGAATTTTAGTGCATGTGATTCAGGGCATGAGTTTCAGTGCATGAGTTTCAGGGCAGTAGTTTCAGGGTATGTGATTTAGGGCATGAGTTTCAGGGCATGAGATTCAGGGCATGAGTTTCAGGGCAGGAGTTTTAGGGCATGTGATTCAGGGCATGAGTTTGAGTGCATGAGTTTCAGGGCAGGAGTTTCAGGGTATGTGAATTAGGGCATGAGTTTCAGGGCATGAGATTCAGGGCTTGAGTTTCAGGGCATGAGATTCAGGGCATGAGATTCAGGGCATGAGTTTCAGGACAGGAGTTTCAGGGCACGAGTTTCAGGGCATGAGTTTCAGGGCATGAGTTTCAGGGCAGGAGTTTCAGGGCATGAGATTCAGGGCATGAGTTTCAGGGTAGGTGATTCAGGGCAGGAGTTTCAGGACATGAGATTCAGGGCATGAGTTTCAGTGCAGGAACTTGAGGTCATGAGATTCAGTGCACGAGTTTCACAGCATGAGATTCCGGGCATGAGATTTAGGGCATGAGTTTCAGGGCAGGAGATTCAGGGCAGGTGCTTCAGTGCAGGAGTTTCAGGGCATGAGATTCAGGGCATGAGTTTCAGGGCATGAGTTTCAGGGCAGGAGTTTCAGGGCATGTAATTCAGGGCGTGAGTTTCAGGATATGAGATTCATGGCATGAGTTTCAGTGCAGGAGTTTCAGGGCATGAGATTCAGGGCGTGAGTTTCAGGGCATGAGATTCAGGGCAGGTATTTCAGGGCATGTAATTCAGGGCATGAGTTTTTGGGCAGAAGATTCAGGGCAGGAGTTTTAGGGCATGTGATTCAGGGCATGAGTTTCAGTGCATGAGTTTCAGGGCAGGAGTTTCAGGGCATGAGATTCAGGGCATGAGTTTCAGGGCATGAGATTCAGGGCAGGTATTTCAGGGCATGTAATTCAGGGCATGAGTTTCTGGGCAGATGATTCAGGGCAGGAGTTTTAGGGCATGTGATTCAGGGCATGAGTTTCAGTGCATGAGTTTCAGGGCAGGAGTTTCAGGGTATGTGATTTAGGGCAAGAGTTTCAGGGCATGAGATTCAGGGCTTGAGGTTCAGGGCATGAGGTTCAGGGCATGAGTTTCAGGGCATGAGATTCAGGGCATGAGTTTCAGTGCAGTTAATTGAGGGCATGAGATTCAGTGCACGAGTTTTAGAGCATGAGATTCAGGGCTTCATTTTCAGGGCAGGAGATTCAGGGCAGGTGTTTCAGTGCAGGAGTTTCAGGGCATGAGATTCAGGACAGGAGATTCAGGGCATGAGTTTCAGGGCATGAGTTTCAGGGCATGAGTTTCAGGGCAGGAGTTTCAGGGCATGTGATTTAGGGCATGAGTTTCAGTGCATGAGTTTGAGGGCAGGAGTTTCAGGGCATGAGATTCAGGGCATGAGTTTCAGGGCATGAGATTCAGGGCAGGTATTTCAGGGCATGTAATTCAGGGCATGAGTTTCTGGGCAGATGATTCAGGGTATGTGATTTAGGGCATGAGTTTCAGGGCATGAGATTCAGGGCTTGTGTTTCAGGGCATGAGGTTCAGGGCATGAGTTTCAGGGCATGAGATTCAGTGCACGAGTTTCGGAGCATGAGATTCAGGGCATGAGATTCTGGGCATGAGTTTCAGGGCAGGAGATTCAGGGCAGGTGTTTCAGTGCAGGAATTTCAGGGCATGAGATTCAGGGCATGAGATTCAGGGCATGAGTTTTAGGACAGGAGATTCAGGGAATGAGTTTCAGGGCATGCGTTTCAAGGCAGGAGTTTCAGGGTATGAAATTCAGGGCGTGAGTTTCAGGATATGAGATTCATGGCATGAGTTTCAGTGCAGGAGTTTCAGGGCATGAGATTCAGGCATGAGTTTCAGGGCATGAGATTCAGGACAGGAGTTTCAAGGCATGAAATTCAGGGCTTGAGTTTCACTGCATGAGCTTGAGGGCAGGAGTTTCAGGGCATGAGATTCAGGGCATGAGTTTCAGGGCATGAGATTCAGGGCAGGAATTTCAGGGCATGTAATTCAGGCCATGAGTTTCTGGGCATATGATTCAGGGCAGGAGTTTTAAGGCATGTGATTCAGGGCATGAGTTTCAGTGCATGAGTTTCAATGCAGGAGATTCAGGGTATGAGATTTAGGGCATGAGTTTCAGTGCATGAGATTCAGGGCTTGAGTTTCAGGGCATGATTTTCAGGGCAGGAGATTCAGGGCATGAGTTTCAGTGCATAAGTTTGAGGGCAGGAGTTTCAAGGCATGAGATTCAGGGCATGAGTTTCAGTGCATGAGTTTGAGGGCAGGAGTTTCAGGGCATGTAATTCAGGGCGTGAGTTTCAGTGCATGAGATTCAGGGCAGATATTTCAGGGCATCTAATTCAGGGCATGAGTTTCAGGATATGAGATTCATGGCATGAGTTTCACTGCAGGAGATTCAGGGCATGAGTTTCAGTGCATAAGTTTGAGGGCAGGAGTTTCAAGGCATGAGATTCAGGGCAGATATTTCAGGGCATGTAATTCAGGGCATGAGTTTCTGGGCAGCTGATTCAGGGCAGGAGTTTTAGGGCATGTGATTCAGGGCATGAGTTTCAGGGCATGAGTTTCAGTGCAGGAGTTTCAGGGCATGAGATTCAGGGCATGAATTTCAGGGCATGAGATTCAGGGCAGGTATTTCAGGGCATGTAATTCAGGGCATGAGTTTCTGGGCAGATGATTCAGGGCAGGAATTTTAGTGCATGTGATTCAGGGCATGAGTTTCAGTGCATGAGTTTCAGGGCAGTAGTTTCAGGGTATGTGATTTAGGGCATGAGTTTCAGGGCATGAGATTCAGGGCATGAGTTTCAGGGCAGGAGTTTTAGGGCATGTGATTCAGAGCATGAGTTTGAGTGCATGAGTTTCAGGGCAGGAGTTTCAGGGTATGTGAATTAGGGCATGAGTTTCAGGGCATGAGATTCAGGGCTTGAGTTTCAGGGCATGAGATTCAGGGCATGAGATTCAGGGCATGAGTTTCAGGACAGGAGTTTCAGGGCATGAGTTTCAGGGCATGAGTTTCAGGGCATGAGTTTCAGGGCAGGAGTTTCAGGGCATGAGATTCAGGGCATGAGTTTCAGGGTAGGTGATTCAGGGCAGGAGTTTCAGGACATGAGATTCAGGGCATGAGTTTCAGTGCAGGAACTTGAGGTCATGAGATTCAGTGCACGAGTTTCACAGCATGAGATTCCGGGCATGAGATTTAGGGCATGAGTTTCAGGGCAGGAGATTCAGGGCAGGTGCTTCAGTGCAGGAGTTTCAGGGCATGAGATTCAGGGCATGAGTTTCAGGGCATGAGTTTCAGGGCAGGAGTTTCAGGGCATGTAATTCAGGGCGTGAGTTTCAGGATATGAGATTCATGGCATGAGTTTCAGTGCAGGAGTTTCAGGGCATGAGATTCAGGGCGTGAGTTTCAGGGCATGAGATTCAGGGCAGGTATTTCAGGGCATGTAATTCAGGGCATGAGTTTTTGGGCAGAAGATTCAGGGCAGGAGTTTTAGGGCATGTGATTCAGGGCATGAGTTTCAGTGCATGAGTTTCAGGGCAGGAGTTTCAGGGCATGAGATTCAGGGCATGAGTTTCAGGGCATGAGATTCAGGGCAGGTATTTCAGGGCATGTAATTCAGGGCATGAGTTTCTGGGCAGAAGATTCAGGGCAGGAGTTTTAGGGCATGTGATTCAGGGCATGAGTTTCAGTGCATGAGTTTCAGGGCAGGAGTTTCAGGGCATGAGATTCAGGGCATGAGTTTCAGGGCATGAGATTCAGGGCAGGTATTTCAGGGCATGTAATTCAGGGCATGAGTTTCTGGGCAGATGATTCAGGGCTTGAGGTTCAGGGCATGAGGTTCAGGGCATGAGTTTCAGGGCATGAGATTCAGGGCATGAGTTTCAGTGCAGTTAATTGAGGGCATGAGATTCAGTGCACGAGTTTTAGAGCATGAGATTCAGGGCTTCATTTTCAGGGCAGGAGATTCAGGGCAGGTGTTTCAGTGCAGGAGTTTCAGGGCATGAGATTCAGTGCACGAGTTTTAGAGCATGAGATTCAGGGCTTCATTTTCAGGGCAGGAGATTCAGGGCAGGTGTTTCAGTGCAGGAGTTTCAGGGCATGAGATTCAGGACAGGAGATTCAGGGCATGAGTTTCAGGGCATGAGTTTCAGGGCATGAGTTTCAGGGCAGGAGTTTCAGGGCATGTGATTTAGGGCATGAGTTTCAGTGCATGAGTTTGAGGGCAGGAGTTTCAGGGCATGAGATTCAGGGCATGAGTTTCAGGGCATGAGATTCAGGGCAGGTATTTCAGGGCATGTAATTCAGGGCATGAGTTTCTGGGCAGATGATTCAGGGTATGTGATTTAGGGCATGAGTTTCAGGGCATGAGATTCAGGGCTTGAGTTTCAGGGCATGAGGTTCAGGGCATGAGTTTCAGGGCATGAGATTCAGTGCACGAGTTTCGGAGCATGAGATTCAGGGCATGAGATTCTGGGCATGAGTTTCAGGGCAGGAGATTCAGGGCAGGTGTTTCAGTGCAGGAATTTCAGGGCATGAGATTCAGGGCATGAGATTCAGGGCATGAGTTTTAGGACAGGAGATTCAGGGAATGAGTTTCAGGGCATGCGTTTCAAGGCAGGAGTTTCAGGGTATGAAATTCAGGGCGTGAGTTTCAGGATATGAGATTCATGGCATGAGTTTCAGTGCAGGAGTTTCAGGGCATGAGATTCAGGCATGAGTTTCAGGGCATGAGATTCAGGACAGGAGTTTCAAGGCATGAAATTCAGGGCTTGAGTTTCACTGCATGAGCTTGAGGGCAGGAGTTTCAGGGCATGAGATTCAGGGCATGAGTTTCAGGGCATGAGATTCAGGGCAGGACTTTCAGGGCATGTAATTCAGGCCATGAGTTTCTGGGCAGATGATTCAGGGCAGGAGTTTTAGGGCATGTGATTCAGGGCATGAGTTTCAGTGCAAGAGTTTCAGGGCAGGAGATTCAGGGTATGAGATTTAGGGCATGAGTTTCAGTGCATGAGATTCAGGGCTTGAGTTTCAGGGCATGATTTTCAGGGCAGGAGATTCAGGGCATGAGTTTCAGTGCATAAGTTTGAGGGCAGGAGTTTCAAGGCATGAGATTCAGGGCATGAGTTTCAGTGCATGAGTTTGAGGGCAGGAGTTTCAGGGCATGTAATTCAGGGCGTGAGTTTCAGTGCATGAGATTCAGGGCAGATATTTCAGGGCATCTAATTCAGGGCATGAGTTTCTGGGCATCTGATTCAGGGCAGGAATTTTAGGGCATGTGATTCAGGGCATGAGTTTCAGGGCATGAGTTTCAGTGCAGGAGTTTCAGGGCATGAGATTCAGGGCATGAATTTCAGGGCATGAGATTCAGGGCAGGTATTTCAGGGCATGTAATTCAGGGCATGAGTTTCTGGGCAGATGATTCAGGGCAGGAGTTTTAGGGCATGTGATTCAGGGCATGAGTTTCAGTGCATGAGTTTCAGGGCAGGAGTTTCAGGGTATGTGATTTAGGGCAAGAGTTTCAGGGCATGAGATTCAGGGCTTGAGTTTCAGGGCATGAGGTTCAGGGCATGAGTTTCAGGGAATTGAGATTCAGGGCATGAGTTTCAGTGCAGTTAATTGAGGCATCAGATTCAGTGCACGAGTTTTAGAGCATGAGATTCAGGGCTTCATTTTCAGGGCAGGAGATTCAGGGCAGGTGTTTCAGTGCAGGAGTTTCAGGGCATGAGATTCAGGACAGGAGATTCAGGGCATGAGTTTCAGGGCATGAGTTTCAGGGCATGAGTTTCAGGGCAGGAGTTTCAGGGCATGTGATTCAGGGCGTGAGTTTCAGGGCATGAGATTCAGGGCAGGTGTTTCAGGGCATGTAATTCAGGGCATGAGTTTCTGGGCAGATGATTCAGGGCATTAGTTTTAGGGCATGTGGTTCAGGGCATGAGATTCAGTGCATGTGTTTCAGGGCAGGAGTTTCAGGGTATGTGATTTAGGGCATGAGTTTCAGGGCATGAGATTCAGGGCTTGAGTTTCAGGGCATGAGGTTCAGGGCATGAGTTTCAGGGCATGAGATTCAGGGCATGAGTTCCAGTGCAGGAACTTGAGGGCATGAGATTAAGTGCACGAATTTCAAAGCATGAGATTCAGGGCATGAGATTCAGGGCATGAGTTTCAGTGCAGGAATTTCAGGGCATGAGATTCAGGGCATGAGATTCAGGGCATGAGTTTTAGGAAAGGAGATTCTGGGAATGAGTTTCAGGGCATGCGTTTCAAGGCAGGAGTTTCAGGGTATGTAATTCAGGGCGTGAGTTTCAGGATATGAGATTCATGGCATGAGTTTCAGTGCAGGAGTTTCAGGGCATGATATTCAGGGCATGAGTTTCAGGGCATGAGATTCAGGACAGGAGTTTCAAGGCATGAAATTCAGGGCTTGAGTTTCACTGCATGAGTTTGAGGGCAGGAGTTTCAGGGCATGAGTTTCAGTGCATGAGTTTCAGGGCAGGAGATTCAGGGCTTGAGTTTCAGGGCATGATTTTCAGGGCAGGAGATTCAGGGCAGGTGTTTCAGTGCAGGAGTTTCTGGGCATGAGATTCAGGGCATGAGATTCAGGGCATGAGTTTCAGGATATGAGATTCATGGCATGAGTTTCAGTGCAGGAGATTCAGGGCATGAGTTTCAGTGCATAAGTTTGAGGGCAGGAGTTTCAAGGCATGAGATTCAGGGCATGAGTTTCAGTGCATGAGTTTGAGGGCAGGAGTTTCAGGGCATGTAATTCAGGGCGTGAGTTTCAGTGCATGAGATTCAGGGCAGATATTTCAGGGCATGTAATTCACGGCATGAGTTTCTGGGCAGCTGATTCAGGGCAGGAGTTTTAGGGCATGTGATTCAGGGCATGAGTTTCAGGGCATGAGTTTCAGTGCAGGAGTTTCAGGGCATGAGATTCAGGGCATGAATTTCAGGGCATGAGATTCAGGGCAGGTATTTCAGGGCATGTAATTCAGGGCATGAGTTTCTGGGCAGCTGATTCAGGGCAGGAGTTTTAGGGCATGTGATTCAGGGCATGAGTTTCAGTGCATGAGTTTCAGGGCAGGAGTTTCAGGGTATGTGATTTAGGGCAAGAGTTTCAGGGCATGAGATTCAGGGCTTGAGTTTCAGGGCATGAGGTTCAGGGCATGAGATTCAGGGCATGAGTTTCAGTGCAGTTAATTGAGGGCATGAGATTCAGTGCACGAGTTTTAGAGCATGAGATTCAAGGCTTCATTTTCAGGGCAGGAGATTCAGGGCAGGTGTTTCAGTGCAGGAGTTTCAGGGCATGAGATTCAGAGCATGAGATTCAGGGCATGAGTTTCAGGACAGGAGATTCAGGGCATGAGTTTCAGGGCATGAGTTTCAGGGCATGAGTTTCAGGGGAGGAGTTTCAGGGCATGTGATTCAGGGCGTGAGTTTCAGGATATGAGATTCATGGCATGAGTTTAAATGCAGGAGTTTCAGGGCATGAGATTCAGGGCATGAGTTTCACGGTAGGTGATTCAGGGCAGGAGTTTCAGGACATGAGATTCAGGGCATGAGTTTCAGTGCAGGACCTTGAGGTCATGAGATTCAGTGCACGAGTTTCAGAGTGTGAGATTCAGGGCATGAGATTCAGGGCATGAGTTTCAAAGCAGGAGATTCAGGGCAGGTGTTTCAGTGCAGGAGTTTCAGGGCATGAGATTCAGGGCATGAGTTTTAGGACAGGAGATTCAGGGAATGAGTTTCAGGGCATGCGTTTCAAGGCAGGAGTTTCAGGGCATGTAATTCAGGGCGTGAGTTTCAGGATATGAGATTCATGGGATGAGTTTCAGTGCAGGAGTTTCAGGGCATGAGATTCAGGGCATGAGTTTCAGGGCATGAGATTCAGGACAGGAGTTTCAAGGCATGAAATTCAGGGCTTGAGTTTCACTGCATGAGTTTGAGGGCAGGAGTTTCAGGGCATGAGATTCAGGGCATGAGTTTCAGGGCATCAGATTCAGGACAGGAATTTCAGGGCATGTAATTCAGGGCATGAGTTTCTGGGCAGATGATTCAGGGCAGGAGTTTTAGGGCATGTGATTCAGGGCATGAGTTTCAGTGCATGAGTTTCAGGGCAGGAGTTTCAGGGCATGAGATTCAGGGCATGAGTTTCAGGGCATGAGATTCAGGGCAGGTATTTCAGGGCATGTAATTCAGGGCATGAGTTTCTGGGCAGAAGATTCAGGGCAGGAGTTTTAGGGCATGTGATTCAGGGCATGAGTTTCAGTGCATGAGTTTCAGGGCAGGAGTTTCAGGGCATGAGATTCAGGGCATGAGTTTCAGGGCATGAGATTCAGGGCAGGTATTTCAGGGCATGTAATTCAGGGCATGAGTTTCTGGGCAGATGATTCAGGGCTTGAGGTTCAGGGCATGAGGTTCAGGGCATGAGTTTCAGGGCATGAGATTCAGGGCATGAGTTTCAGTGCAGTTAATTGAGGGCATGAGATTCAGTGCACGAGTTTTAGAGCATGAGATTCAGGGCTTCATTTTCAGGGCAGGAGATTCAGGGCAGGTGTTTCAGTGCAGGAGTTTCAGGGCATGAGATTCAGTGCACGAGTTTTAGAGCATGAGATTCAGGGCTTCATTTTCAGGGCAGGAGATTCAGGGCAGGTGTTTCAGTGCAGGAGTTTCAGGGCATGAGATTCAGGACAGGAGATTCAGGGCATGAGTTTCAGGGCATGAGTTTCAGGGCATGAGTTTCAGGGCAGGAGTTTCAGGGCATGTGATTTAGGGCATGAGTTTCAGTGCATGAGTTTGAGGGCAGGAGTTTCAGGGCATGAGATTCAGGGCATGAGTTTCAGGGCATGAGATTCAGGGCAGGTATTTCAGGGCATGTAATTCAGGGCATGAGTTTCTGGGCAGATGATTCAGGGTATGTGATTTAGGGCATGAGTTTCAGGGCATGAGATTCAGGGCTTGAGTTTCAGGGCATGAGGTTCAGGGCATGAGTTTCAGGGCATGAGATTCAGTGCACGAGTTTCGGAGCATGAGATTCAGGGCATGAGATTCTGGGCATGAGTTTCAGGGCAGGAGATTCAGGGCAGGTGTTTCAGTGCAGGAATTTCAGGGCATGAGATTCAGGGCATGAGATTCAGGGCATGAGTTTTAGGACAGGAGATTCAGGGAATGAGTTTCAGGGCATGCGTTTCAAGGCAGGAGTTTCAGGGTATGAAATTCAGGGCGTGAGTTTCAGGATATGAGATTCATGGCATGAGTTTCAGTGCAGGAGTTTCAGGGCATGAGATTCAGGCATGAGTTTCAGGGCATGAGATTCAGGACAGGAGTTTCAAGGCATGAAATTCAGGGCTTGAGTTTCACTGCATGAGCTTGAGGGCAGGAGTTTCAGGGCATGAGATTCAGGGCATGAGTTTCAGGGCATGAGATTCAGGGCAGGACTTTCAGGGCATGTAATTCAGGCCATGAGTTTCTGGGCAGATGATTCAGGGCAGGAGTTTTAGGGCATGTGATTCAGGGCATGAGTTTCAGTGCAAGAGTTTCAGGGCAGGAGATTCAGGGTATGAGATTTAGGGCATGAGTTTCAGTGCATGAGATTCAGGGCTTGAGTTTCAGGGCATGATTTTCAGGGCAGGAGATTCAGGGCATGAGTTTCAGTGCATAAGTTTGAGGGCAGGAGTTTCAAGGCATGAGATTCAGGGCATGAGTTTCAGTGCATGAGTTTGAGGGCAGGAGTTTCAGGGCATGTAATTCAGGGCGTGAGTTTCAGTGCATGAGATTCAGGGCAGATATTTCAGGGCATCTAATTCAGGGCATGAGTTTCTGGGCATCTGATTCAGGGCAGGAATTTTAGGGCATGTGATTCAGGGCATGAGTTTCAGGGCATGAGTTTCAGTGCAGGAGTTTCAGGGCATGAGATTCAGGGCATGAATTTCAGGGCATGAGATTCAGGGCAGGTATTTCAGGGCATGTAATTCAGGGCATGAGTTTCTAAGCAGATGATTCAGGGCAGGAGTTTTAGGGCATGTGATTCAGGGCATGAGTTTCAGTGCATGAGTTTCAGGGCAGGAGTTTCAGGGTATGTGATTTAGGGCAAGAGTTTCAGGGCATGAGATTCAGGGCTTGAGTTTCAGGGCATGAGGTTCAGGGCATGAGTTTCAGGGAATTGAGATTCAGGGCATGAGTTTCAGTGCAGTTAATTGAGGGCATCAGATTCAGTGCACGAGTTTTAGAGCATGAGATTCAGGGCTTCATTTTCAGGGCAGGAGATTCAGGGCAGGTGTTTCAGTGCAGGAGTTTCAGGGCATGAGATTCAGGACAGGAGATTCAGGGCATGAGTTTCAGGGCATGAGTTTCAGGGCATGAGTTTCAGGGCAGGAGTTTCAGGGCATGTGATTCAGGGCGTGAGTTTCAGGGCATGAGATTCAGGGCAGGTGTTTCAGGGCATGTAATTCAGGGCATGAGTTTCTGGGCAGATGATTCAGGGCATTAGTTTTAGGGCATGTGGTTCAGGGCATGAGATTCAGTGCATGTGTTTCAGGGCAGGAGTTTCAGGGTATGTGATTTAGGGCATGAGTTTCAGGGCATGAGATTCAGGGCTTGAGTTTCAGGGCATGAGGTTCAGGGCATGAGTTTCAGGGCATGAGATTCAGGGCATGAGTTCCAGTGCAGGAACTTGAGGGCATGAGATTCAGTGCACGAATTTCAAAGCATGAGATTCAGGGCATGAGATTCAGGGCATGAGTTTCAGTGCAGGAATTTCAGGGCATGAGATTCAGGGCATGAGATTCAGGGCATGAGTTTTAGGAAAGGAGATTCTGGGAATGAGTTTCAGGGCATGCGTTTCAAGGCAGGAGTTTCAGGGTATGTAATTCAGGGCGTGAGTTTCAGGATATGAGATTCATGGCATGAGTTTCAGTGCAGGAGTTTCAGGGCATGATATTCAGGGCATGAGTTTCAGGGCATGAGATTCAGGACAGGAGTTTCAAGGCATGAAATTCAGGGCTTGAGTTTCACTGCATGAGTTTGAGGGCAGGAGTTTCAGGGCATGAGTTTCAGTGCATGAGTTTCAGGGCAGGAGATTCAGGGCTTGAGTTTCAGGGCATGATTTTCAGGGCAGGAGATTCAGGGCAGGTGTTTCAGTGCAGGAGTTTCTGGGCATGAGATTCAGGGCATGAGATTCAGGGCATGAGTTTCAGGATATGAGATTCATGGCATGAGTTTCAGTGCAGGAGATTCAGGGCATGAGTTTCAGTGCATAAGTTTGAGGGCAGGAGTTTCAAGGCATGAGATTCAGGGCATGAGTTTCAGTGCATGAGTTTGAGGGCAGGAGTTTCAGGGCATGTAATTCAGGGCGTGAGTTTCAGTGCATGAGATTCAGGGCAGATATTTCAGGGCATGTAATTCACGGCATGAGTTTCTGGGCAGCTGATTCAGGGCAGGAGTTTTAGGGCATGTGATTCAGGGCATGAGTTTCAGGGCATGAGTTTCAGTGCAGGAGTTTCAGGGCATGAGATTCAGGGCATGAATTTCAGGGCATGAGATTCAGGGCAGGTATTTCAGGGCATGTAATTCAGGGCATGAGTTTCTGGGCAGCTGATTCAGGGCAGGAGTTTTAGGGCATGTGATTCAGGGCATGAGTTTCAGTGCATGAGTTTCAGGGCAGGAGTTTCAGGGTATGTGATTTAGGGCAAGAGTTTCAGGGCATGAGATTCAGGGCTTGAGTTTCAGGGCATGAGGTTCAGGGCATGAGATTCAGGGCATGAGTTTCAGTGCAGTTAATTGAGGGCATGAGATTCAGTGCACGAGTTTTAGAGCATGAGATTCAAGGCTTCATTTTCAGGGCAGGAGATTCAGGGCAGGTGTTTCAGTGCAGGAGTTTCAGGGCATGAGATTCAGAGCATGAGATTCAGGGCATGAGTTTCAGGACAGGAGATTCAGGGCATGAGTTTCAGGGCATGAGTTTCAGGGCATGAGTTTCAGGGCAGGAGTTTCAGGGCATGTGATTCAGGGCGTGAGTTTCAGGATATGAGATTCATGGCATGAGTTTAAATGCAGGAGTTTCAGGGCATGAGATTCAGGGCATGAGTTTCACGGTAGGTGATTCAGGGCAGGAGTTTCAGGACATGAGATTCAGGGCATGAGTTTCAGTGCAGGACCTTGAGGTCATGAGATTCAGTGCACGAGTTTCAGAGTGTGAGATTCAGGGCATGAGATTCAGGGCATGAGTTTCAAAGCAGGAGATTCAGGGCAGGTGTTTCAGTGCAGGAGTTTCAGGGCATGAGATTCAGGGCATGAGTTTTAGGACAGGAGATTCAGGGAATGAGTTTCAGGGCATGCGTTTCAAGGCAGGAGTTTCAGGGCATGTAATTCAGGGCGTGAGTTTCAGGATATGAGATTCATGGGATGAGTTTCAGTGCAGGAGTTTCAGGGCATGAGATTCAGGGCATTGGTTTCAGGGCATGAGATTCAGGACAGGAGTTTCAAGGCATGAAATTCAGGGCTTGAGTTTCACTGCATGAGTTTGAGGGCAGGAGTTTCAGGGCATGAGATTCAGGGCATGAGTTTCAGGGCATCAGATTCAGGACAGGAATTTCAGGGCATGTAATTCAGGGCATGAGTTTCTGGGCAGATGATTCAGGGCAGGAGTTTTAGGGCATGTGATTCAGGGCATGAGTTTCAGTGCATGAGTTTCAGGGCAGGAGATTCAGGGTATGAGATTTAGGGCATGAGTTTCAGTGCATGAGATTCAGGGCTTGAGTTTCAGGGCATGATTTTCATGGCAGGAGATTCAGGGCAGGTGTTTCAGTGCAGGAGTTTCTGGGCATGAGATTCAGGGCATGAGATTCAGGGCATGAGTTTCAGGATATGAGATTCATGGCATGAGTTTCACTGCAGGAGATTCAGGGCATGAGTTTCAGTGCATAAGTTTGAGGGCAGGAGTTTCAAGGCATGAGATTCAGGGCATGAGTTTCAGTGCATGAGTTTGAGGGCAGGAGTTTCAGGGCATGAGATTTAGGGCATGAGTTTCAGGGCATGAGATTCAGGGCAGATATTTCAGGGCATGTAATTCAGGGCATGAGTTTCTGGGCAGCTGATTCAGGGCAGGAGTTTTAGGGCATGTGATTCAGGGCATGAGTTTCAGGGCATGAGTTTCAGTGCAGGAGTTTCAGGGCATGAGATTCAGGGCATGAATTTCAGGGCATGAGATTCAGGGCAGGTATTTCAGGGCATGTAATTCAGGGCATGAGTTTCTGGGCAGATGATTCAGGGCAGGAGTTTTAGGGCATGTGATTCAGGGCATGAGGTTCAGTGCATGAGTTTCAGGGCAGGAGTTTCAGGGTTTGTGATTTAGGGCAAGAGTTTCAGGGCATGAGATTCAGGGCTTGAGTTTCAGGGCATGAGGTTCAGGGCATGAGTTTCAGGGCATGAGATTTTTGGGCATGAGTTTCAGTGCAGTTAATTGAGGGCATGAGATTCAGTGCACGAGTTTTAGAGCATGAGATTCAGGGCATGATTTTCAGGGCAGGAGATTCAGGGCAGGTGTTTAAGTGCAGGAGTTTCAGGGCACGAGATTCAGGGCATGAGATTCAGGGCATGAGTTTCAGGGCATGAGTTTCAGGGCAGGAGTTTCAGGGCATGTGATTCAAGGCGTCAGTTTCAGGATATGAGATTCATGGCATGAGATTCAGTGCAGGTGTTTCAGGGGATGAGATTCAGGGCATGAGTTTCAGTGCATGAATTTGAGGGCAGGAGTTTCAGGGCATGAGATTAAAGGCATGAGTTTCAGTGCATGAGTTTGAAGGCAGGAGTTTCAGGGCATGAGATTCAGGGCATGAGTTTCAGGGCATGAAATTCAGGGCAGGTATTTCAGGGCATGTAATTCAGGGCATGAGTTTCTGGGCAGATGATTCAGGGCATTAGTTTTAGGGCATGTGGTTCAGGGCATGAGATTCAGTGCATGAGTTTCAGGGCAGGAGTTTCAGGTTATGTGATTTAGGGCATGAGTTTCAGGGCATGAGATTCAGGGCTTGAGTTTCAGGGCATGAGATTCAGGGCATGAGTTTCAGGGCATGAGATTCAGGGCATGAGTTTCAGTGCAGGAACTTGAGGGCATGAGATTCAGTGCACGAGTTTTAGAGCATGAGATTCAGGGCATGAGATTCAGGGCATGATTTTCAAGGCAGGAGATTCAGGGCAGGTGTTTCAGTGCAGGAGTTTCAGGGCATGAGATTCAGGGCATGAGATTCAGGGCATGAGTTTCAGGGCATGAGATTCAGGGTAGGTATTTCAGGGCATGTAATTTAGGGCATGAGTTTCTGGGCAGATGATTCAGGGCAGGAATTTTAGGGTATGTGATTCAGGGCATGAGTTTCAGTGCATGAGTTTCAGGGCATTAGTTTCAGGGTATGTGATTTAGGGCATGAGTTTCAGGGCATGAGATTCAGGGCATGAGTTTCAGTGCAGGAACTTGAGGGCATGAGATTCAGTGCACGAGTTTCAGAGCATGAGATTCAGGGCATGAGATTCAGGGCATGATTTTCAGGGCAGGAGATTCAGGGCAGGTGTTTCAGTGCAGGAGTTTCAGGGCATGAGATTCAGGGCATGAGATTCAGGGCATGAGTTTCAGGACAGGAGATTCAGGGCATGAGTTTCAGGGCATGAGTTTCAGGGCAGGAGTTTCAGGGCATGTGATTCAGGGCGTGAGTTTCAGGATATGAGATTCATGGCATGAGTTTCAGTGCAGGAGTTTCAGCGCATGAGATTCAGGGCATGAGTTTCAGGGTAGGTGATTCAGGGCAGGAGTTTCAGGACATGAGATTCAGGGCATGAGTTTCAGTGCAGGACCTTGAGGTCATGAGATTCAGTGCACGAGTTTCAGAGCGTGAGATTCAGGGCATGACATTCAGGGCATGAGTTTCAGGGCATGAGATTCAGGGCAGGAATTTCCGGGCTTGTAATTCAGGGCATGAGTTTCTGGGCAGATGATTCAGGGCAGGAGTTTTAGGGCATGTGATTCAGGGCATGAGTTTCAGTGCATGAGTTTCAGGGCAGGAGATTCAGGGTATGAGATTTAGGGCATGAGTTTCAGTGCATGAGATTCAGGGCTTGAGTTTCAGGGCATGATTTTCAGGGCAGGAGATTCAGGGCAGGTGTTTCAGTGCAGGAGTTTCTGGGCATGAGATTCAGGGCATGAGATTCAGGGCATGAGTTTCAGGATATGAGATTCATGGCATGAGTTTCACTGCAGGAGATTCAGGGCATGAGTTTCAGTGCATAAGTTTGAGGGCAGGAGTTTCAAGGCATGAGATTCAGGGCATGAGTTTCAGTGCATGAGTTTGAGGGCAGGAGTTTCAGGGCATGAGATTTAGGGCATGAGTTTCAGGGTATGAGATTCAGGGCAGATATTTCAGGGCATGTAATTCAGGGCATGAGTTTCTGGGCAGCTGATTCAGGGCAGGAGTTTTAGGGCATGTGATTCAGGGCATGAGTTTCAGGGCATGAGTTTCAGTGCAGGAGTTTCAGGGCATGAGATTCAGGGCATGAATTTCAGGGCATGAGATTCAGGGCAGGTATTTCAGGGCATGTAATTCAGGGCATGAGTTTCTGGGCAGATGATTCAGGGCAGGAGTTTTAGGGCATGTGATTCAGGGCATGAGGTTCAGTGCATGAGTTTCAGGGCAGGAGTTTCAGGGTTTGTGATTTAGGGCAAGAGATTCAGGGCATGAGATTCAGGGCTTGAGTTTCAGGGCATGAGGTTCAGGGCATGAGTTTCAGGGCATGAGATTTTTGGGCATGAGTTTCAGTGCAGTTAATTGAGGGCATGAGATTCAGTGCACGAGTTTTAGAGCATGAGATTCAGGGCATGATTTTCAGGGCAGGAGATTCAGGGCAGGTGTTTAAGTGCAGGAGTTTCAGGGCATGTGATTCAAGGCGTCAGTTTCAGGATATGAGATTCATGGCATGAGATTCAGTGCAGGTGTTTCAGGGGATGAGATTCAGGGCATGAGTTTCAGTGCATGAATTTGAGGGCAGGAGTTTCAAGGCATGAGATTAAAGGCATGAGTTTCAGTGCATGAGTTTGAGGGCAGGAGTTTCAGGGCATGAGATTCAGGGCATGAGTTTCAGGGCATGAGATTCAGGGCAGGTATTTCAGGGCATGTAATTCAGGGCATGAGTTTCTGGGCAGATGATTCAGGGCATTAGTTTTAGGGCATGTGGTTCAGGGCATGAGATTCAGTGCATGAGTTTCAGGGCAGGAGTTTCAGGGTATGTGATTTAGGGCTTGAGTTTCAGGGCATGAGATTCAGGGCTTGAGTTTCAGGGCATGAGATTCAGGGCATGAGTTTCAGGGCATGAGATTCAGGGCATGAGTTTCAGTGCAGGAACTTGAGGGCATGAGATTCAGGGCTTGAGTTTCAGGGCATGAGATTCAGGGCATGAGATTCAGGGCATGATTTTCAGGGCAGGAGATTCAGGGCAGGTCTTTCAGTGCAGGAGTTTCAGGGCATGAGATTCAGGGCATGAGTTTCAGGACAGGAGATTCAGGGCATGAGTTTCAGGGCATGAGTTTCAGGGCAGGAGTTTCAGTGCAGGAGTTTCAGGGCATGTGATTCAGGGCGTGAGTTTCAGGATATGAGATTCATGGCATGAGTTTCAGTGCAGGAGTTTCAGGGCATGAGATTCAGGGGTTGAGTTTCAGGGTAGGTGATTCAGGGCAGGAGTTTCAGGACATGAGATTCAGGGCATGAGTTTCAGTGCAGGAACTTGAGGTCATGAGATTCAGTGCACGAGTTTCAAAGCATGAGATTCAGGTCATGAGATTCAGGGCATGAGTTTCAGGGCAGGAGATTCAGGGCAGGTGTTTCAGTGCAGGAGTTTCAGGGCATGAGATTCAGGGCATGAGTTTCAGGGCATGAGTTTCAGGGCAGGAGTTTCAGGGCATGTAATTCAGGGCGTGAGTTTCAGGATATGAGATTCATGGCATGAGTTTCAGTGCAGGAGTTTCAGGGCATGAGATTCAGGGCGTGAGTTTCAGGGCATGAGATTCAGGGCAGGTATTTCAGAGCATGTAATTCAGGGCATGAGTTTCTGGGCAGATGATTCAGGGCAGGAGTTTTAGGGCATGTGATTCAGGGCATTAGTTTCAGTGCATGAGTTTCAGTGCAGGAGTTTCAGGGCAAGAGATTCAGGGCATGAGTTTCAGGGCATGAGATTCAGGGCAGGTATTTCAGGGCATGTAATTCAGGGCATGAGTTTCTGGGCAGATGATTCAGGGCAGGAGTTTTAGGGCATGTGATTCAGGGCATGAGTTTCAGTGCATGAGTTTCAGGGCAGGAGTTTCAGGGTATGTGATTTAGGGCAAGAGTTTCAGGGCATGAGATTCAGGGCTTGAGTTTCAGGGCATGAGGTTCAGGGCATGAGTTTCAGGGCATGAGATTCAGGGCATGAGTTTCAGTGCAGTTAATTGAGGGCATGAGATTCAGTGCACGAGTTTTAGAGCATGAGATTCAGGGCTTCATTTTCAGGGCACGAGATTCAGGGCATGAGATTCAGGGCATGAGTTTCAGGGCATGAGTTTCAGGGCATGAGTTTCAGGGCAGGAGTTTCAGGGCATGTGATTCTGGGCGTGAGTTTCAGGATATGAGATTCATGGCATGAGTTTCAGTGCAGGAGTTTCAGCGCATGAGATTCAGGGCATGAGTTTCAGGGTAGGTGATTCAGGGCAGGAGTTTCAGGACATGAGATTCAGGGCATGAGTTTCAGTGCAGGACCTTGAGGTCATGAGATTCAGTGCACGAGTTTCAGAGCGTGAGATTCAGGGCATGAGTTTCAGTGCATGAATTTGAGGGCAGGAGTTTCAGGGCATGAGATTAAAGGCATGAGTTTCAGTGCATGAGTTTGAAGGCAGGAGTTTCAGGGCATGAGATTCAGGGCATGAGTTTCAGGGCATGAAATTCAGGGCAGGTATTTCAGGGCATGTAATTCAGGGCATGAGTTTCTGGGCAGATGATTCAGGGCATTAGTTTTAGGGCATGTGGTTCAGGGCATGATATTCAGTGCATGAGTTTCAGGGCAGGAGTTTCAGGTTATGTGATTTAGGGCATGAGTTTCAGGGCATGAGATTCAGGGCTTGAGTTTCAGGGCATGAGATTCAGGGCATGAGTTTCAGGGCATGAGATTCAGGGCATGAGTTTCAGTGCAGGAACTTGAGGGCATGAGATTCAGTGCACGAGTTTTAGAGCATGAGATTCAGGGCATGAGATTCAGGGCATGATTTTCAAGGCAGGAGATTCAGGGCAGGTGTTTCAGTGCAGGAGTTTCAGGGCATGAGATTCAGGGCATGAGATTCAGGGCATGAGTTTCAGGACATGAGATTCAGGGTAGGTATTTCAGGGCATGTAATTTAGGGCATGAGTTTCTGGGCAGATGATTCAGGGCAGGAATTTTAGGGTATGTGATTCAGGGCATGAGTTTCAGTGCATGAGTTTCAGGGCATTAGTTTCAGGGTATGTGATTTAGGGCATGAGTTTCAGGGCATGAGATTCAGGGCATGAGTTTCAGTGCAGGAACTTGAGGGCATGAGATTCAGTGCACGAGTTTCAGAGCATGAGATTCAGGGCATGAGATTCAGGGCATGATTTTCAGGGCAGGAGATTCAGGGCAGGTGTTTCAGTGCAGGAGTTTCAGGGCATGAGATTCAGGGCATGAGATTCAGGGCATGAGTTTCAGGACAGGAGATTCAGGGCATGAGTTTCAGGGCATGAGTTTCAGGGCAGGAGTTTCAGGGCATGTGATTCAGGGCGTGAGTTTCAGGATATGAGATTCATGGCATGAGTTTCAGTGCAGGAGTTTCAGCGCATGAGATTCAGGGCATGAGTTTCAGGGTAGGTGATTCAGGGCAGGAGTTTCAGGACATGAGATTCAGGGCATGAGTTTCAGTGCAGGACCTTGAGGTCATGAGATTCAGTGCACGAGTTTCAGAGCGTGAGATTCAGGGCATGACATTCAGGGCATGAGTTTCAGGGCATGAGATTCAGGGCAGGAATTTCCGGGCTTGTAATTCAGGGCATGAGTTTCTGGGCAGATGATTCAGGGCAGGAGTTTTAGGGCATGTGATTCAGGGCATGAGTTTCAGTGCATGAGTTTCAGGGCAGGAGATTCAGGGTATGAGATTTAGGGCATGAGTTTCAGTGCATGAGATTCAGGGCTTGAGTTTCAGGGCATGATTTTCAGGGCAGGAGATTCAGGGCAGGTGTTTCAGTGCAGGAGTTTCTGGGCATGAGATTCAGGGCATGAGATTCAGGGCATGAGTTTCAGGATATGAGATTCATGGCATGAGTTTCACTGCAGGAGATTCAGGGCATGAGTTTCAGTGCATAAGTTTGAGGGCAGGAGTTTCAAGGCATGAGATTCAGGGCATGAGTTTCAGTGCATGAGTTTGAGGGCAGGAGTTTCAGGGCATGAGATTTAGGGCATGAGTTTCAGGGTATGAGATTCAGGGCAGATATTTCAGGGCATGTAATTCAGGGCATGAGTTTCTGGGCAGCTGATTCAGGGCAGGAGTTTTAGGGCATGTGATTCAGGGCATGAGTTTCAGGGCATGAGTTTCAGTGCAGGAGTTTCAGGGCATGAGATTCAGGGCATGAATTTCAGGGCATGAGATTCAGGGCAGGTATTTCAGGGCATGTAATTCAGGGCATGAGTTTCTGGGCAGATGATTCAGGGCAGGAGTTTTAGGGCATGTGATTCAGGGCATGAGGTTCAGTGCATGAGTTTCAGGGCAGGAGTTTCAGGGTTTGTGATTTAGGGCAAGAGATTCAGGGCATGAGATTCAGGGCTTGAGTTTCAGGGCATGAGGTTCAGGGCATGAGTTTCAGGGCATGAGATTTTTGGGCATGAGTTTCAGTGCAGTTAATTGAGAGCATGAGATTCAGGGCATGATTTTCAGGGCAGGAGATTCAGGGCAGGTGTTTAAGTGCAGGAGTTTCAGGGCATGTGATTCAAGGCGTCAGTTTCAGGATATGAGATTCATGGCATGAGATTCAGTGCAGGTGTTTCAGGGGATGAGATTCAGGGCATGAGTTTCAGTGCATGAATTTGAGGGCAGGAGTTTCAAGGCATGAGATTAAAGGCATGAGTTTCAGTGCATGAGTTTGAGGGCAGGAGTTTCAGGGCATGAGATTCAGGGCATGAGTTTCAGGGCATGAGATTCAGGGCAGGTATTTCAGGGCATGTAATTCAGGGCATGAGTTTCTGGGCAGATGATTCAGGGCATTAGTTTTAGGGCATGTGGTTCAGGGCATGAGATTCAGTGCATGAGTTTCAGGGCAGGAGTTTCAGGGTATGTGATTTAGGGCTTGAGTTTCAGGGCATGAGATTCAGGGCTTGAGTTTCAGGGCATGAGATTCAGGGCATGAGTTTCAGGGCATGAGATTCAGGGCATGAGTTTCAGTGCAGGAACTTGAGGGCATGAGATTCAGGGCTTGAGTTTCAGGGCATGAGATTCAGGGCATGAGATTCAGGGCATGATTTTCAGGGCAGGAGATTCAGGGCAGGTCTTTCAGTGCAGGAGTTTCAGGGCATGAGATTCAGGGCATGAGTTTCAGGACAGGAGATTCAGGGCATGAGTTTCAGGGCATGAGTTTCAGGGCAGGAGTTTCAGTGCAGGAGTTTCAGGGCATGTGATTCAGGGCGTGAGTTTCAGGATATGAGATTCATGGCATGAGTTTCAGTGCAGGAGTTTCAGGGCATGAGATTCAGGGGTTGAGTTTCAGGGTAGGTGATTCAGGGCAGGAGTTTCAGGACATGAGATTCAGGGCATGAGTTTCAGTGCAGGAACTTGAGGTCATGAGATTCAGTGCACGAGTTTCAAAGCATGAGATTCAGGTCATGAGATTCAGGGCATGAGTTTCAGGGCAGGAGATTCAGGGCAGGTGTTTCAGTGCAGGAGTTTCAGGGCATGAGATTCAGGGCATGAGTTTCAGGGCATGAGTTTCAGGGCAGGAGTTTCAGGGCATGTAATTCAGGGCGTGAGTTTCAGGATATGAGATTCATGGCATGAGTTTCAGTGCAGGAGTTTCAGGGCATGAGATTCAGGGCGTGAGTTTCAGGGCATGAGATTCAGGGCAGGTATTTCAGAGCATGTAATTCAGGGCATGAGTTTCTGGGCAGATGATTCAGGGCAGGAGTTTTAGGGCATGTGATTCAGGGCATTAGTTTCAGTGCATGAGTTTCAGTGCAGGAGTTTCAGGGCAAGAGATTCAGGGCATGAGTTTCAGGGCATGAGATTCAGGGCAGGTATTTCAGGGCATGTAATTCAGGGCATGAGTTTCTGGGCAGATGATTCAGGGCAGGAGTTTTAGGGCATGTGATTCAGGGCATGAGTTTCAGTGCATGAGTTTCAGGGCAGGAGTTTCAGGGTATGTGATTTAGGGCAAGAGTTTCAGGGCATGAGATTCAGGGCTTGAGTTTCAGGGCATGAGGTTCAGGGCATGAGTTTCAGGGCATGAGATTCAGGGCATGAGTTTCAGTGCAGTTAATTGAGGGCATGAGATTCAGTGCACGAGTTTTAGAGCATGAGATTCAGGGCTTCATTTTCAGGGCACGAGATTCAGGGCATGAGATTCAGGGCATGAGTTTCAGGGCATGAGTTTCAGGGCATGAGTTTCAGGGCAGGAGTTTCAGGGCATGTGATTCTGGGCGTGAGTTTCAGGATATGAGATTCATGGCATGAGTTTCAGTGCAGGAGTTTCAGCGCATGAGATTCAGGGCATGAGTTTCAGGGTAGGTGATTCAGGGCAGGAGTTTCAGGACATGAGATTCAGGGCATGAGTTTCAGTGCAGGACCTTGAGGTCATGAGATTCAGTGCACGAGTTTCAGAGCGTGAGATTCAGGGCATGACATTCAGGGCATGAGTTTCAGGGCATGAGATTCAGGGCAGGAATTTCCGGGCTTGTAATTCAGGGCAGGAGTTTTAGGGCATGTGATTCAGGGCATTAGTTTCAGTGCATGAGTTTCAGTGCAGGAGTTTCAGGGCAAGAGATTCAGGGCATGAGTTTCAGGGCATGGGATTCAGGGCAGGTATTTCAGGGCATGTAATTCAGGGCATGAGTTTCTGGGCAGATGATTCAGGGCAGGAGTTTTAGGGCATGTGATTCAGGGCATGAGTTTCAGTGCATGAGTTTCAGGGCAGGAGTTTCAGGGTATGTGATTTAGGGCAAGAGTTTCAGGGCATGAGATTCAGGGCTTGAGTTTCAGGGCATGAGGTTCAGGGCATGAGTTTCAGTGCATGAGATTCAGGGCATGAGTTTCAGTGCAGTTAATTGAGGGCATGAGATTCAGTGCACGAGTTTTAGAGCATGAGATTCAGGGCTTCATTTTCAGGGCACGAGATTCAGGGCATGAGATTCAGGGCATGAGTTTCAGGGCATGAGTTTCAGGGCATGAGTTTCAGGGCAGGAGTTTCAGGGCATGTGATTCTGGGCGTGAGTTTCAGGATATGAGATTCATGGCATGAGTTTCAGTGCAGGAGTTTCAGCGCATGAGATTCAGGGCATGAGTTTCAGGGTAGGTGATTCAGGGCAGGAGTTTCAGGACATGAGATTCAGGGCATGAGTTTCAGTGCAGGACCTTGAGGTCATGAGATTCAGTGCACGAGTTTCAGAGCGTGAGATTCAGGGCATGACATTCAGGGCATGAGTTTCAGGGCATGAGATTCAGGGCAGGAATTTCCGGGCTTGTAATTCAGGGCATGAGTTTCTGGGCAGATGATTCAGGGCAGGAGTTTTAGGGCATGTGATTCAGGGCATGAGTTTCAGTGCATGAGTTTCAGGGCAGGAGATTCAGGGTATGAGATTTAGGGCATGAGTTTCAGTGCCTGAGATTCAGGGCTTGAGTTTCAGGGCATGATTTTCAGGGCAGGAGATTCAGGGCAGGTGTTTCAGTGCAGGAGTTTCTGGGCATGAGATTCAGGGCATGAGTTTCAGTGCAGGAACTTGAGGGCATGAGATTCAGTGCACGAGTTTCAGAGCATGAGATTCAGGGCATGAGATTCAGGGCATGATTTTCAGGGCAGGAGATTCAGGGCAGGTGTTTCAGTGCAGGAGTTTCAGGGCATGAGATTCAGGGCATGAGATTCAGGGCATGAGTTTCAGGACAGGAGATTCAGGGCATGAGTTTCAGGGCATGAGTTTCAGGGCATGAGATTCAGGGCATGATTTTCAAGGCAGGAGATTCAAGGCAGGTGTTTCAGTGCAGGAGTTTCAGGGCATGAGTTTCAGGGCATGAGATTCAGGGTAGGTATTTCAGGGCATGTAATTTAGGGCATGAGTTTCTGGGCAGATGATTCAGGGCAGGAATTTTAGGGCATGTGATTCAGGGCATGAGTTTCAGTGCATGAGTTTCAGGGCAGTAGTTTCAGGGTATGTGATTTAGGGCATGAGTTTCAGGGCATGAGATTCAGGGCTTGAGTTTCAGGGCAAGAGGTTCAGGGCATGAGTTTCAGGGCATGAGATTCAGGGCATCAGTTTCAGTGCAGGAACTTGAGGGCATGAGATTCAGTGCACGAGTTTCAGAGCATGAGATTCAGGGCATGAGATTCAGGGCATGATTTTCAGGGCAGGAGATTCAGGGCAGGTGTTTCAGTGCAGGAGTTTCAGGGCATGAGATTCAGGGCATGAGATTCAGGGCATGAGTTTCAGGACAGGAGATTCAGGGCATGAGTTTCAGGGCATGAGTTTCAGGGCATGAGTTTCAGGGCACGAGTTTCAGGGCATGTGATTCAGGGCGTGAGTTTCAGGATATGAGATACATGGCATGAGTTTCAGTGCAGGAGTTTCAGGGCATGAGATTCAGGGCATGAGTTTCAGGGTAGGTGATTCAGGGCAGGAGTTTCAGGACATGAGATTCAGGGCATGAGTTTCAGTGCAGGACCTTGAGGTCATGAGATTCAGTGCACGAGTTTCAGAGCGTGAGATTCAGGGCATGAGATTCAGGGCATGAGTTTCAAAGCAGGAGATTCAGGGCAGGTGTTTCAGTGCAGGAGTTTCAGGGCATGAGATTCAGGGCATGAGATTCAGGGCATGAGTTTTATGACAGGAGATTCAGGGAATGAGTTTCAGGGCATGCGTTTCAAGGCAGGAGTTTCAGGGCATGTAATTCAGGGCGTGAGTTTCAGGATATGAGATTCATGGCATGAGTTTCAGTGCAGGAGTATCAAGGCATGAGATTCAGGGCATGAGTTTCAGGGCATGAGATTCAGGACAGGAGTTTCAAGGCATGAAATTCAGGGCTTGAGTTTCACTGCATGAGTTTGAGGGCAGGAGTTTCTGGGCATGAGATTCAGGGCATGAGATTCAGGGCATGAGTTTCAGGATATGAGATTCATGGCATGAGTTTCAGTGCAGGAGTTTCAGGGCATGAGTTTCAGTGCATAAGTTTGAGGGCAGGAGTTTCAAGGCATGAGATTCAGGGCATGAGTTTCAGTGCATGAGTTTGAGGGCAGGAGTTTCAGCGCATGAGATTCAGGGCATGAGTTTCAGGGCATGAGATTCAGGGCATGATTTTCAGGGCATGAGATTCAGGGCAGATATTTCAGGGCATGTAATTCAGGGCATGAGTTTCTGGGCAGCTGATTCAGGGCAGGAGTTTTAGGGCGTGTGATTCAGGGCATGAGTTTCAGTGCATGAGTTTCAGGGCAGGAGTTTCAGGGTATGTGATTTCGGGCAAGAGTTTCAGGGCATGAGATTCAGGGCTTGAGTTTCAGGGCATGAGATTCAGGGCATGAGATTCAGGGCATGATTTTCAGGGCAGGAGATTCAGGGCAGGTCTTTCAGTGCAGGAGTTTCAGGGCATGAGATTCAGGGCATGAGTTTCAGGACAGGAGATTCAGGGCATGAGTTTCAGGCCATGAGTTTCAGGGCAGGAGTTTCAGGGCAGGAGTTTCAGGGCATGTGATTCAGGGCGTGAGTTTCAGGATATGAGATTCATGGCATGAGTTTCAGTGCAGGAGTTTCAGGGCATGAGATTCAGGGCATGAGTTTCAGGGCATGAGTTTCAGGGCAGGAGTTTCAGGGCATGTGATTCAAGGCGTCAGTTTCAGGATATGAAATTCATGGCATGAGATTCAGTGCAGGTGTTTCAGGGCATGAGATTCAGGGCATGAGTTTCAGTGCATGAATTTGAGGGCAGGAGTTTCAAGGCATGAGATTCAGGGCATGAGTTTCAGTGCATGAGTTAGAGGGCAGGAGTTTCAGGGCATGAGATTCAGGGCATGAGTTTCAGGGCATGAGATTCAGGGCAGGTATTTCAGGGCATGTAATTCAGGGCATGAGTTTCTGGGCAGATGATTCAGGGCATGAGTTTTAGGGCATGTGATTCAGGGCATGAGTTTCAGTGCATGAGTTTCAGGGCAGGAGTTTCAGGGTATGTGATTTAGGGCATGAGTTTCAGGGCATGAGATTCAGGGCTTGAGTTTCAGGGCATGAGGTTCAGGGCATGAGTTTCAGGGCATGAGATTCAGGGCTTGAGTTTCAGTGCAGGAACTTGAGGGCATGAGATTCAGTGCACGAGTTTCAGAGCATGAGATTCAGGGCATGAGATTCAGGTCATGATTTTCAAGGCAGGAGATTCAGGGCAGGTGTTTCAGTGCAGGAGTTTCAGGACATGAGATTCAGGGCATGAGTTTCAGTGCAGTAACTTGCGGTCATGAGATTCAGTGCACGAGTTTCAGAGCGTGAGATTCAGGGCATGAGATTCAGGGCATGAGTTTCAGGGCAGGAGATTCAGGGCAGGTGTTTCAGTGCAGGAGTTTCAGGGCATGAGATTCAGGACATGAGATTCAGGGCATGAGTTTTAGGACAGGAGATTCAGGGCATGAGTTTCAGGGCATGAGTTTCAGGGCAGGAGTTTCAGGGCATGTAATTCAGGGCGTGAGTTTCAGGATATGAGATTCATGGCATGAGTTTCAGTGCAGGAGTTTCAGGGCATGAGATTCAGGGCATGAGTTTCAGGGCATGAGATTCAGGGCAGGTATTTCAGGGCATGTAATTCAGGGCATGAGTTTCTGGGCAGATGATTCAGGGCATGATTTTCAGGGCATGAGATTCAGGGCAGATATTTCAGGGCATGTAATTCAGGGCATGAGTTTCTGGGCAGCTGATTCAGGGCAGGAGTTATAGGGCATGTGATTCAGGGCATGAGTTTCAGGGCATGAGTTTCAGTGCATGAGATTCAGGGCATGAGTTTCAGGGCATGAGATTCAGGGCAGGTATTTCAGGGCATGTAATTCAGGGCATGAGTTTCTGGGCAGATGATTCAGGGCAGGAGTTTTAGGGCATGTGATTCAGGGCATGAGTTTCAGTGCATGAGTTTCAGGGCAGGAGTTTCAGGGTATGTGATTACGGGCAAGAGTTTCAGGGCATGAGATTCAGGGCTTGAGTTTCAGGGCATGAGATTCAGGGCATGAGATTCAGGGCATGATTTTCAGGGCAGGAGATTCAGGGCAGGTCTTTCAGTGCAGGAGTTTCAGGGCATGAGATTCAGGGCATGAGTTTCAGGACAGGAGATTCAGGGCATGAGTTTCAGGGCATGAGTTTCAGGGCAGGAGTTTCAGGGCAGGAGTTTCAGGGCATGTGATTCAGGCCGTGAGTTTCAGGATATGAGATTCATGGCATGAGTTTCAGTGCAGGAGTTTCAGGGCATGAGATTCAGGGCTTGAGTTTCAGGGTAGGTGATTCAGGGCAGGAGTTTCAGGACATGAGATTCAGGGCATGAGTTTCAGTGCAGGAACTTGAGGTCATGAGATTCAGTGCACGAGTTTCAAAGCATGAGATTCAGGTCATGAGATTCAGGGCATGAGTTTCAGGGCAGGAGATTCAGGGCAGGTGTTTCAGTGCAGGAGTTTCAGGGCATGAGATTCAGGGCATGAGTTTCAGGGCATGAGTTTCAGGGCAGGAGTTTCAGGGCATGTAATTCAGGGCGTGAGTTTCAGGATATGAGATTCATGGCATGAGTTTCAGTGCAGGAGTTTCAGGGCAAGAGATTAAGGGCATGAGTTTCAGGGCATGAGATTCAGGGCAAGTATTTCAGGGCATGTAATTCAGGGCATGAGTTTCTGGGCAGATGATTCAGGGCAGGAGTTTTAGGGCATGTGATTCAGGGCATGAGTTTCAGTGCATGAGTTTCAGGGCAGGAGTTTCAGGGTATGTGATTTAGGGCAAGAGTTTCAGGGCATGAGATTCAGGGCTTGAGTTTCAGGGCATGAGGTTCAGGGCATGAGTTTCAGGGCATGAGATTCAGGGCATGAGTTTCAGTGCAGTTAATTGAGGGCATGAGATTCAGTGCACGAGTTTTAGAGCATGAGATTCAGGGCTTCATTTTCAGGGCAGGAGATTCAGGGCAGGTGTTTCTGTGCAGGAGTTTCAGGGCACGAGATTCAGGGCATGAGATTCAGGGCATGAGATTCAGGGCATGAGTTTCAGGGCAGGAGTTTCAGGGCATGTGATTCAAGGCGTCAGTTTCAGGATATGAAATTCATGGCATGAGATTCAGTGCAGGTGTTTCAGGGCATGAGATTCAGGGCATGAGTTTCAGTGCATGAATTTGAGGGCAGGAGTTTCAAGGCATGAGATTCAGGGCATGAGTTTCAGTGCATGAGTTTGAGGGCAGGAGTTTCAGGGCATGAGATTCAGGGCATGAGTTTCAGGGCATGAGATTCAGGGCAGGTATTTCAGGGCATGTAATTCAGGGCATGAGTTTCTGGGCAGTTGATTCAGGGCATGAGTTTTAGGGCATGTGATTCAGGGCATGAGTTTCAGTGCATGAATTTCAGGGCAGGAGTTTCAGGGTATGTGATTTAGGGCATGAGTTTCAGGGCATGAGATTCAGGGCTTGAGTTTCAGGGCATGAGGTTCAGGGCATGAGTTTCAGGGCATGAGATTCAGGGCTTGAGTTTCAGTGCAGGAACTTGAGGGCATGAGATTCAGTGCACGAGTTTCAGAGCGTGAGATTCAGGGCATGAGATTCAGGGCATGAGTTTCAGGGCAGGAGATTCAGGGCAGGTGTTTCAGTGCAGGAGTTTCAGGGCATGAGATTCAGGACATGAGATTCAGGGCATGAGTTTTAGGACAGGAGATTCAGGGCATGAGTTTCAGGGCATGAGTTTCAGGGCATGAGTTTCAGGGCAGGAGTTTCAGGGCATGTAATTCAGGGCGTGAGTTTCAGGATATGAGATTCATGGCATGAGTTTCAGTGCAGGAGTTTCAGGGCATGAGATTCAGGGCATGAGTTTCAGGGCATGAGATTCAGGGCAGGTATTTCAGGGCATGTAATTCAGGGCATGAGTTTCTGGGCAGATGATTCAGGGCATGAGTTTTAGGGCATGTGATTCAGGGCATGAGTTTCAGTGCATGAGTTTCAGGGCAGGAGTTTCAGGGTATGTGATTTAGGGCATGAGTTTCAGGGCATGAGATTCAGGGCTTGAGTTTCAGGGAATGAGGTTCAGGGCATGAGTTTCAGGGCATGAGATTCAGGGCATGAGTTTCAGTGCAGGAACTTGAGGGCATGAGATTCAGTGCACGAGTTTCAGAGCATGAGATTCAGGGCATGAGATTCAGGGCATGATTTTTAAGGCAGGAGATTCAGGGCTGGTGTTTCAGTGCAGGAGTTTCAGGGCATGAGATTCAGGGCATGAGATTCAGGGCATGAGTTTCAGGGCATGAGATTCAGGGCAGGTATTTCAGGGCATGTAATTCAGGTCATGAGTTTCAGAGCATGAGATTCAGGGCATGAGATTCAGGGCATGATTTTCAGGGCAGGAGATTCAGGGCAGGTGTTTCAGTGCAGGAGTTTCAGGGCATGAGATTCAGGGCATGAGATTCAGGGCATGAGTTTCAGGACAGGATATTCAGGGCATGAGTTTCAGGGCATGAGATTCAGGGCATGAGATTCAGGGCTTCATTTTCAGGGCAGGAGATTCAGGGCAGGAGATTCAGGGCAGGTGTTTCAGTGCAGGAGTTTCAGGGCATGAGATTCAGGGCATGAGATTCAGGGCATGAGTTTCAGGACAGGAGATTCAGGGCATGAGTTTCAGGGCATGAGTTTCAGGGCATGAGATTCAGGGCTTCATTTTCAGGGCAGGAGATTCAGGGCAGGTGTTTCAGTGCAGGAGTTTCAGGGCACGAGATTAAGGGCATGAGATTCAGGGCATGAGTTTCAGGGCATGAGTTTCAGGGCATGAGTTTCAGGGCAGGAGTTTCAGGGCATGTGATTCAAGGCGTGAGTTTCAGGATATGAGATTCATGGCATGAGTTTCAGTGCAGGTGTTTCAGGGCATGAGACTCAGGGCATGAGTTTCAGTGCATGAGTTTGAGGGCAGGAGTTTCAAGGCATGAGATTCAGGGCATGAGTTTCAGTGCATGAGTTTGAGGGCAGGAGTTTCAGGGCATGAGATTCAGGGCATGAGTTTCAGGGCATGAGATTCAGGGCAGGTATTTCAGGGCATGTAATTCAGGGCATGAGTGTCTGGGCAGATGATTCAGGGCAGGAATTTTAGGGCATGTGATTCAGGGCATGTAATTCAGGGCATGAGTTTCTGGGCAGATGATTCAGGGCAGGAATTTTAGGGCATGTGATTCAGGGCATGAGTTTCAGTGCATGAGTTTCAGGGCAGTAGTTTCAGGGTATGTGATTTAGGGTATGAGTTTCAGGGCATGAGATTCAGGGCTTGAGTTTCAGGGCATGAGATTCAGGGCAGGAGTTTTAGGGCATGTGATTCAGGGCACGAGTTTGAGTTCATGAGTTTCAGGGCAGGAGTTTCAGGGTATGTGATTTAGGGCATGAGTTTCAGAGCATGAGATTCAGGGCATGAGATTCAGGGTATGATTTTCAGGGCAGGAGATTCAGGGCAGGTGTTTCAGTGCAGGAGTTTCAGGGCATGAGATTCAGAGCATGAGATTCAGGGCATGAGTTTTAGGACAGGAGATTCAGGGCATGAGTTTCAGGGCATGAGTTTCAGGGCATGAGTTTCAGGGCAGGAGTTTCAGGGCATGTAATTCAGGGCGTGAGTTTCAGCATATGAGATTCATGGCATGAGTTTGAGTGCAGGAGTTTCAGGGCATGAGATTCAGGGCATGAGTTTCAGGGCATGAGATTCAGGGCAGGTATTTCAGGGCATGTAATTCAGGGCATGAGTTTCTGGGCAGATGATTCAGGGCAGGAGTTTTAGGGCATGAGATTCAGGGCATGAGATTCAGGGCATGAGGAGTTTCAGTGCATGAGATTCAGGGCAGGTATTTCAGGGCATGTAATTCAGGGCATGATTTTCTGGGCAGATGATTCAGGGCAGGAATTTTAGGGCATGTGATTCAGGGCATGAGTTTCAGTGCATGAGTTTCAGGGCAGTAGTTTCAGGGTATGTGATTTAGGGCATGAGTTTCAGGGCATGAGATTCAGGGCTTGAGTTTCAGGGCATGAGGTTCAGGGCATGAGTTTCAGGGCATGAGTTTCAGGGCAGGAGTTTTAGGGCATGTGATTCAGGGCATGAGTTTGAGTGCATGAGTTTCAGGGCAGGAGTTTCAGGGTATGTGATTTAGGGCATGAGATTCCGGGCATGAGATTCAGGGCTTGAGATTCAGGGCATGAGGTTCAGGGCATGAGTTTCAGGTCATGAGATTCAGGGCATGAGTTTCAGTGCAGGAACTTGAGGGCATGAGATTCAGGGCATGAGTTTCAGAGCATGAGATTCAGGGCTTGAGATTCAGGGCATGATTTTCAGGGCAGGAGATTCAGGGCAGGTGTTTCAGTGCAGGAGTTTCAGGGCATGAGATTCAGGGCATGAGTTTCAGAGCATGAGATTCAGGGCATGAGATTCAGGGCATGATTTTCAGGTCAGGAGATTCAGGGCAGGTGTTTCAGTGCAGGAGTTTCAGGGCATGAGATTCAGAGCATGAGATTCAGGGCATGAGTTTTAGGACTGGAGATTCAGGGCATGAGTTTCAGGCATGAGTTTCAGGGCATGAGTTTCAGGGCAGGAGTTGCAGGGCATGTAATTCAGGGCGTGAGTTTCAGGATATGAGATTCATGGCATGAGTTTGAGTGCATGAGTTTCAGGGCATGAGATTCAGGGCATGAGATTCAGGGCTTCATTTTCAGGGCAGGAGATTCAGGGCAGGAGATTCAGGGCAGGTGTTTCAGTGCAGGAGTTTCAGGGCATGAGATTCAGGGCATGAGATTCAGGGCATGAGTTTCAGGACAGGAGATTCAGGGCATGAGTTTCAGGGCATGAGTTTCAGGGCATGAGATTCAGGGCTTCATTTTCAGGGCAGGAGATTCAGGGCAGGTGTTTCAGTGCAGGAGTTTCAGGGCACGAGATTCAGGGCATGAGATTCAGGGCATGAGTTTCAGGGCATGAGATTCAGGGCATGAGTTTCAGTGCAGGAACTTGAGGGCATGAGATTCAGTGCACGAGTTTCAGAGCATGAGATTCAGGGCATGAGATTCAGGGCATGATTTTTAAGGCAGGAGATTCAGGGCTGGTGTTTCAGTGCAGGAGTTTCAGGGCATGAGATTCAGGGCATGAGTTTCAGGGCATGAGATTCAGGGCAGGTATTTCAGGGCATGTAATTCAGGTCATGAGTTTCAGAGCATGAGATTCAGGGCATGAGATTCAGGGCATGATTTTCAGGGCAGGAGATTCAGGGCAGGTGTTTCAGTGCAGGAGTTTCAGGGCATGAGATTCAGGGCATGAGATTCAGGGCATGAGTTTCAGGACAGGATATTCAGGGCATGAGTTTCAGGGCATGAGATTCAGGGCATGAGATTCAGGGCTTCATTTTCAGGGCAGGAGATTCAGGGCAGGAGATTCAGGGCAGGTGTTTCAGTGCAGGAGTTTCAGGGCATGAGATTCAGGGCATGAGATTCAGGGCATGAGTTTCAGGACAGGAGATTCAGGGCATGAGTTTCAGGGCATGAGTTTCAGGGCATGAGATTCAGGGCTTCATTTTCAGGGCAGGAGATTCAGGGCAGGTGTTTCAGTGCAGGAGTTTCAGGGCACGAGATTAAGGGCATGAGATTCAGGGCATGAGTTTCAGGGCATGAGTTTCAGGGCATGAGTTTCAGGGCAGGAGTTTCAGGGCATGTGATTCAAGGCGTGAGTTTCAGGATATGAGATTCATGGCATGAGTTTCAGTGCAGGTGTTTCAGGGCATGAGACTCAGGGCATGAGTTTCAGTGCATGAGTTTGAGGGCAGGAGTTTCAAGGCATGAGATTCAGGGCATGAGTTTCAGTGCATGAGTTTGAGGGCAGGAGTTTCAGGGCATGAGATTCAGGGCATGAGTTTCAGGGCATGAGATTCAGGGCAGGTATTTCAGGGCATGTAATTCAGGGCATGAGTGTCTGGGCAGATGATTCAGGGCAGGAATTTTAGGGCATGTGATTCAGGGCATGTAATTCAGGGCATGAGTTTCTGGGCAGATGATTCAGGGCAGGAATTTTAGGGCATGTGATTCAGGGCATGAGTTTCAGTGCATGAGTTTCAGGGCAGTAGTTTCAGGGTATGTGATTTAGGGTATGAGTTTCAGGGCATGAGATTCAGGGCTTGAGTTTCAGGGCATGAGATTCAGGGCAGGAGTTTTAGGGCATGTGATTCAGGGCACGAGTTTGAGTTCATGAGTTTCAGGGCAGGAGTTTCAGGGTATGTGATTTAGGGCATGAGTTTCAGAGCATGAGATTCAGGGCATGAGATTCAGGGTATGATTTTCAGGGCAGGAGATTCAGGGCAGGTGTTTCAGTGCAGGAGTTTCAGGGCATGAGATTCAGAGCATGAGATTCAGGGCATGAGTTTTAGGACAGGAGATTCAGGGCATGAGTTTCAGGGCATGAGTTTCAGGGCATGAGTTTCAGGGCAGGAGTTTCAGGGCATGTAATTCAGGGCGTGAGTTTCAGCATATGAGATTCATGGCATGAGTTTGAGTGCAGGAGTTTCAGGGCATGAGATTCAGGGCATGAGTTTCAGGGCATGAGATTCAGGGCAGGTATTTCAGGGCATGTAATTCAGGGCATGAGTTTCTGGGCAGATGATTCAGGGCAGGAGTTTTAGGGCATGAGATTCAGGGCATGAGATTCAGGGCATGAGGAGTTTCAGTGCATGAGATTCAGGGCAGGTATTTCAGGGCATGAAATTCAGGGCATGATTTTCTGGGCAGATGATTCAGGGCAGGAATTTTAGGGCATGTGATTCAGGGCATGAGTTTCAGTGCATGAGTTTCAGGGCAGTAGTTTCAGGGTATGTGATTTAGGGCATGAGTTTCAGGGCATGAGATTCAGGGCTTGAGTTTCAGGGCATGAGGTTCAGGGCATGAGTTTCAGGGCATGAGTTTCAGGGCAGGAGTTTTAGGGCATGTGATTCAGGGCATGAGTTTGAGTGCATGAGTTTCAGGGCAGGAGTTTCAGGGTATGTGATTTAGGGCATGAGATTCCGGGCATGAGATTCAGGGCTTGAGATTCAGGGCATGAGGTTCAGGGCATGAGTTTCAGGTCATGAGATTCAGGGCATGAGTTTCAGTGCAGGAACTTGAGGGCATGAGATTCAGGGCATGAGTTTCAGAGCATGAGATTCAGGGCTTGAGATTCAGGGCATGATTTTCAGGGCAGGAGATTCAGGGCAGGTGTTTCAGTGCAGGAGTTTCAGGGCATGAGATTCAGGGCATGAGTTTCAGAGCATGAGATTCAGGGCATGAGATTCAGGGCATGATTTTCAGGTCAGGAGATTCAGGGCAGGTGTTTCAGTGCAGGAGTTTCAGGGCATGAGATTCAGAGCATGAGATTCAGGGCATGAGTTTTAGGACTGGAGATTCAGGGCATGAGTTTCAGGCATGAGTTTCAGGGCATGAGTTTCAGGGCAGGAGTTGCAGGGCATGTAATTCAGGGCGTGAGTTTCAGGATATGAGATTCATGGCATGAGTTTGAGTGCATGAGTTTCAGGGCATGAGATTCAGGGCATGAGATTCAGGGCTTCATTTTCAGGGCAGGAGATTCAGGGCAGGAGATTCAGGGCAGGTGTTTCAGTGCAGGAGTTTCAGGGCATGAGATTCAGGGCATGAGATTCAGGGCATGAGTTTCAGGACAGGAGATTCAGGGCATGAGTTTCAGGGCATGAGTTTCAGGGCATGAGATTCAGGGCTTCATTTTCAGGGCAGGAGATTCAGGGCAGGTGTTTCAGTGCAGGAGTTTCAGGGCACGAGATTCAGGGCATGAGATTCAGGGCATGAGTTTCAGGGCATGAGTTTCAGGGCATGAGTTTCAGGGCAGGAGTTTCAGGGCATGTGATTCAAGGCGTGAGTTTCAGGATATGAGATTCATGGCATGAGTTTCAGTGCAGGTGTTTCAGGGCATGAGACTCAGGGCATGAGTTTCAGTGCATGAGTTTGAGGGCAGGAGTTTCAAGGCATGAGATTCAGGGCATGAGTTTCAGTGCATGAGTTTGAGGGCAGGAGTTTCAGGGCATGAGATTCAGGGCATGAGTTTCAGGGCATGAGATTCAGGGCAGGTATTTCAGGGCATGTAATTCAGGGCATGAGTTTCTGGGCAGATGATTCAGGGCATGAGTTTTAGGGCATGTGATTCAGGGCATGAGTTTCAGTGCATGAGTTTCAGGGCAGGAGTTTCAGGGTATGTGATGTAGGGCATGAGTTTCAGGGCATGAGATTCAGGGCTTGAGATTCAGGGCATGAGTTTCAGAGCATGAGATTCAGGGCATGAGATTCAGGGCATGAATTTCAGGGCAGGAGATTCAGGGCAGGTGTTTCAGTGCAGGAGTTTCAGGGCATGAGATTCAGGGCATGAGATTCAGGGCATGAGTTTCAGGACAGGAGATTCAGGGCATGAGTTTCAGGGCATGAGTTTCAGGGCATGAGATTCAGGGCATGAGATTCAGGGCTTCATTTTCAGGGCAGGAGATTCAGGGCAGGTGTTTCAGTGCAGGAGTTTCATGGCACGAGATTCAGGGCAGGTATTTCAGGGCATGTAATTCAGGTCATGAGTTTCTGGGCAGATGATTCAGGGCAGGAATTTTAGGGCATGTGATTCAGGGCATGTAATTCAGGGCATGAGTTTCTGGGCAGATGATTCAGGGCAGGAATTTTAGGGCATGTGATTCAGGGCATGAGTTTCAGTGCATGAGTTTCAGGGCAGTAGTTTCAGGGTATGTGATTTAGGGTATGAGTTTCAGGGCATGAGATTCAGGGCTTCAGTTTCAGGGCATGAGATTCAGGGCAGGAGTTTTAGGGCATGTGATTCAGAGCACGAGTTTGAGTGCATGAGTTTCAGGGCAGGAGTTTCAGGGTATGTGATTTAGGGCATGAGTTTCAGAGCATGAGATTCAGGGCATGAGATTCAGGGTATGATTTTCAGGGCAGGAGATTCAGGGCAGGTGTTTCAGTGCAGGAGTTTCAGGGCATGAGATTCAGAGCATGAGATTCAGGGCATGAGTTTTAGGACAGGAGATTCAGGGCATGAGTTTCAGGCATGAGTTTCAGGGCATGAGTTTCAGGGCAGGAGTTTCAGGGCATGTAATTCAGGGCGTGAGTTTCAGGATATGAGATTCATGGCATGAGTCTGAGTGCAGGAGTTTCAGGGCATGAGATTCAGGGCATGAGTTTCAGGGCATGAGATTCAGGGCAGGTATTTCAGGGCATGTAATTCAGGGCATGAGTTTCTGGGCAGATGATTCAGGGCAGGAGTTTTAGGGCATGAGATTCAGGGCATGAGATTCAGGGCATGAGTTTCAGGGCATGAGATTCAGGGCAGGTATTTCAGGGCATGTAATTCAGGGCATGATTTTCTGGGCAGATGATTCAGGGCAGGAATTTTAGGGCATGTGATTCAGGGCATGAGTTTCAGTGCATGAGTTTCAGGGCAGTAGTTTCAGGGTATGTGATTTAGGGCATGAGTTTCAGGGCATGAGATTCAGGGCTTGAGTTTCAGGGCATGAGGTTCAGGGCATGAGTTTCAGGGCATGAGTTTCAGGGCAGGAATTTTAGGGCATGTGATTCAGGGCATGAGTTTCAGAGCATGAGATTCAGGGCTTGAGATTCAGGGCATGATTTTCAGGGCAGGAGATTCAGGGCAGGTGTTTCAGTGCAGGAGTTTCAGGGCATGAGATTCAGGGCATGAGTTTCAGAGCATGAGATTCAGGGCATGAGATTCAGGGCATGAGATTCAGGGCATGAGATTCAGGGCTTCATTTTCAGGGCAGGAGATTCAGGGCAGGAGATTCAGGGCAGGTGTTTCAGTGCAGGAGTTTCAGGGCATGAGATTCAGGGCATGAGATTCAGGGCATGAGTTTCAGGACAGGAGATTCAGGGCATGAGTTTCAGGGCATGAGTTTCAGGGCATGAGATTCAGGGCATGAGATTCAGGGCTTCATTTTCATGGCACGAGATTCAGGGCAGGTGTTTCAGTGCATGTAATTCAGGTCATGAGTTTCTGGGCAGATGATTCAGGGCAGGAATTTTAGGGCATGTGATTCAGGGCATGTAATTCAGGGCATGAGTTTCTGGGCAGATGATTCAGGGCAGGAATTTTAGGGCATGTGATTCAGGGCATGAGTTTCAGTGCATGAGTTTCAGGGCAGTAGTTTCAGGGTATGAGTTTCAGGGCATGAGATTCAGGGCTTCAGTTTCAGGGCATGAGATTCAGGGCAGGAGTTTTAGGGCATGTGATTCAGAGCACGAGTTTGAGTGCATGAGTTTCAGGGCAGGAGTTTCAGGGTATGTGATTTAGGGCATGAGTTTCAGAGCATGAGATTCAGGGCATGAGATTCAGGGTATGATTTTCAGGGCAGGAGATTCAGGGCAGGTGTTTCAGTGCAGGAGTTTCAGGGCATGAGATTCAGAGCATGAGATTCAGGGCATGAGTTTTAGGACAGGAGATTCAGGGCATGAGTTTCAGGCATGAGTTTCAGGGCATGAGTTTCAGGGCAGGAGTTTCAGGGCATGTAATTCAGGGCGTGAGTTTCAGGATATGAGATTCATGGCATGAGTTTGAGTGCAGGAGTTTCAGGGCATGAGATTCAGGGCATGAGTTTCAGGGCATGAGATTCAGGGCAGGTATTTCAGGGCATGTAATTCAGGGCATGAGTTTCTGGGCAGATGATTCAGGGCAGGAGTTTTAGGGCATGAGATTCAGGGCATGAGATTCAGGGCATGAGTTTCAGGGCATGAGATTCAGGGCAGGTATTTCAGGGCATGTAATTCAGGGCATGATTTTCTGGGCAGATGATTCAGGGCAGGAATTTTAGGGCATGTGATTCAGGGCATGAGTTTCAGTGCATGAGTTTCAGGGCAGTAGTTTCAGGGTATGTGATTTAGGGCATGAGTTTCAGGGCATGAGATTCAGGGCTTGAGTTTCAGGGCATGAGGTTCAGGGCATGAGTTTCAGGGCATGAGTTTCAGGGCAGGAATTTTAGGGCATGTGATTCAGGGCATGAGTTTCAGAGCATGAGATTCAGGGCTTGAGATTCAGGGCATGATTTTCAGGGCAGGAGATTCAGGGCAGGTGTTTCAGTGCAGGAGTTTCAGGGCATGAGATTCAGGGCATGAGTTTCAGAGCATGAGATTCAGGGCATGAGATTCAGGGCATGATTTTCAGGTCAGGAGATTCAGGGCAGGTGTTTCAGTGCAGGAGTTTAGGGCATGAGATTCAGGGCATGAGATTCAGGGCATGAGTTTCAGGACAGGATATTCAGGGCATGAGTTTCAGGGCATGAGTTTCAGGGCATGAGATTCAGGGCATGAGATTCAGGGCTTCATTTTCAGGGCAGGAGATTCAGGGCAGGTGTTTCAGTGCAGGAGTTTCAGGGCATGAGATTCAGGGCATGAGATTCAGGGCATGAGTTTCAGGACAGGAGATTCAGGGCATGAGTTTCAGGGCATGAGTTTCAGGGCATGAGATTCAGGGCTTCATTTTCAGGGCAGGAGATTCAGGGCAGGTGTTTCAGTGCAGGAGTTTCAGGGCACGAGATTAAGGGCATGAGATTCAGGGCATGAGTTTCAGGGCATGAGTTTCAGGGCATGAGTTTCAGGGCAGGAGTTTCAGGGCATGTAATTCAAGGCGTGAGTTTCAGGATATGAGATTCATGGCATGAGTTTCAGTGCAGGTGTTTCAGGGCATGAGACTCAGGGCATGAGTTTCAGTGCATGAGTTTGAGGGCAGGAGTTTCAAGGCATGAGATTCAGGGCATGAGTTTCAGTGCATGAGTTTGAGGGCAGGAGTTTCAGGGCATGAGATTCAGGGCATGAGTTTCAGGGCATGAGATTCAGGGCAGGTATTTCAGGGCATGTAATTCAGGGCATGAGTTTCTGGGCAGATGATTCAGGGCATGAGTTTTAGGGCATGTGATTCAGGGCATGAGTTTCAGTGCATGAGTTTCAGGGCAGGAGTTTCAGGGTATGTGATGTAGGGCATGAGTTTCAGGGCATGAGATTCAGGGCTTGAGATTCAGGGCATGAGTTTCAGAGCATGAGATTCAGGGCATGAGATTCAGGGCATGAATTTCAGGGCAGGAGATTCAGGGCAGGTGTTTCAGTGCAGGAGTTTCAGGGCATGAGATTCAGGGCATGAGATTCAGGGCATGAGTTTCAGGACAGGAGATTCAGGGCATGAGTTTCAGGGCATGAGTTTCAGGGCATGAGATTCAGGGCATGAGATTCAGGGCTTCATTTTCAGGGCAGGAGATTCAGGGCAGGTGTTTCAGTGCAGGAGTTTCATGGCACGAGATTCAGGGCAGGTATTTCAGGGCATGTAATTCAGGTCATGAGTTTCTGGGCAGATGATTCAGGGCAGGAATTTTAGGGCATGTGATTCAGGGCATGTAATTCAGGGCATGAGTTTCTGGGCAGATGATTCAGGGCAGGAATTTTAGGGCATGTGATTCAGGGCATGAGTTTCAGTGCATGAGTTTCAGGGCAGTAGTTTCAGGGTATGTGATTTAGGGTATGAGTTTCAGGGCATGAGATTCAGGGCTTCAGTTTCAGGGCATGAGATTCAGGGCAGGAGTTTTAGGGCATGTGATTCAGAGCACGAGTTTGAGTGCATGAGTTTCAGGGCAGGAGTTTCAGGGTATGTGATTTAGGGCATGAGTTTCAGAGCATGAGATTCAGGGCATGAGATTCAGGGTATGATTTTCAGGGCAGGAGATTCAGGGCAGGTGTTTCAGTGCAGGAGTTTCAGGGCATGAGATTCAGAGCATGAGATTCAGGGCATGAGTTTTAGGACAGGAGATTCAGGGCATGAGTTTCAGGCATGAGTTTCAGGGCATGAGTTTCAGGGCAGGAGTTGCAGGGCATGTAATTCAGGGCGTGAGTTTCAGGATATGAGATTCATGGCATGAGTTTGAGTGCAGGAGTTTCAGGGCATGAGATTCAGGGCATGAGTTTCAGGGCATGAGATTCAGGGCTTGAGTTTCAGGGTAGGTGATTCAGGGCAGGACTTTCAGGACATGAGATTCAGGGCATGAGTTTCAGTGCAGGAACTTGAGGTCATGAGATTCAGTGCACGAGTTTCAAAGCATGAGATTCAGGTCATGAGATTCAGGGCATGAGTTTCAGGGCAGGAGATTCAGGGCAGGTGTTTCAGTGCAGGAGTTTCAGGGCATGAGATTCAGGGCATGAGTTTCAGGGCATGAGTTTCAGGGCAGGAGTTTCAGGGCATGTAATTCAGGGCGTGAGTTTCAGGATATGAGACTCATGGCATGAGTTTCAGTGCAGGAGTTTCAGGGCAAGAGATTCAGGGCATGAGTTTCAGGGCATGAGATTCAGGGCAAGTATTTCAGGGCATGTAATTCAGGGCATGAGTTTCTGGGCAGATGATTCAGGGCAGGAGTTTTAGGGCATGTGATTCAGGGCATGAGTTTCAGTGCATGAGTTTCAGGGCAGGAGTTTCAGGGTATGTGATTTAGGGCAAGAGTTTCAGGACATGAGATTCAGGGCTTGAGTTTCAGGGCATGAGGTTCAGGGCATGAGTTTCAGGGCATGAGATTCAGGGCATGAGTTTCAGTGCAGTTAATTGAGGGCATGAGATTCAGTGCACGAGTTTTAGAGCATGAGATTCAGGGCTTCATTTTCAGGGCAGGAGATTCAGGGCAGGTGTTTCAGTGCAGGAGTTTCAGGGCACGAGATTCAGGGCATGAGATTCAGGGCATGAGATTCAGGGCATGAGTTTCAGGGCAGGAGTTTCAGGGCATGTGATTCAAGGCGTCAGTTTCAGGATATGAAATTCATGGCATGAGATTCAGTGCAGGTGTTTCAGGGCATGAGATTCAGGGCATGAGTTTCAGTGCATGAATTTGAGGGCAGGAGTTTCAAGGCATGAGATTCAGGGCATGAGTTTCAGTGCATGAGTTTGAGGGCAGGAGTTTCAGGGCATGAGATTCAGGGCATGAGTTTCAGGGCATGAGATTCAGGGCAGGTATTTCAGGGCATGTAATTCAGGGCATGAGTTTCTGGGCAGATGATTCAGGGCATGAGTTTCAGTGCATGAGTTTCAGGGCTTGAATTTCAGGGTATGTGATTTAGGGCATGAGTTTCAGGGCATGAGATTCAGGGCTTGAGTTTCAGTGCAGGAACTTGAGGGCATGAGATTCAGTGCACGAGTTTCAGAGCATGAGATTCAGGGCATGAGATTCAGGTCATGATTTTCAAGGCAGGAGATTCAGGGCAGGTGTTTCAGTGCAGGAGTTTCAGGACATGAGATTCAGGGCATGAGTTTCAGTGCAGTAGCTTGAGGTCATGAGATTCAGTGCACGAGTTTCAGAGCGTGAGATTCAGGGCATGAG
>NW_027275456.1:0-58441 GCF_030028105.1 Mobula birostris
CAGGAGCCTAAGGACCCACACCACCAGGTTCAGGGACGGTTATCACCCCTCAACCATCGGGAAGGAGGTACAGGAGCCTCAGGACCCACACCACCAGGTTCAGGGACGGTTATCACCCCTCAACCATCAGGAAGGAGGTACAGGAGCCTCAGGACCCACACCACCAGGTTCGGGGACGGTTATCACCCCTCAACCATCAGGAAGGAGGTACAGGAGCCTCAGGACCCACACCACCAGGTTCAGGGACAGTTACCACCCCTCAACCATCAGGAAGGAGGTACAGGAGCCTCAGGACCCACACCACCAGGTTCAGGGACAGTTATCACCCCTCAACCATCAGGAAGGAGGTACAGGAGCCTCAGGACCCACACCACCAGGTTCAGGGACAGTTATCACCCCTCAACCATCAGGAAGGAGGTACAGGAGCCTCAGGACCCACACCACCAGGTTCAGGGACAGTTATCACCCCTCAACCATCAGGAAGGAGGTACAGGAGCCTCAGGACCCACACCACCAGGTTCAGGGACAGTTATCACCCCTCAACCATCAGGCTCTTGAATCTCACTCTCCCATCACGTTCCTACAACCTATGGACTCACTTTCAAGGACTTTTCATCTCATGTTCTGGATATTTATTGCTCATTTATTTATTATTATTTCTTTCTTTTTGTATTTGCCTGAACGCCTGAGTTGGCCAGTCTTTGATTGCTCCTGTTAGAGTGATTACTCCCTCGATTCACTGCGGATGCCAGCAGGAAGATGCATCTCGGGGTCATACATGCCGACGTGTACGTACTCTGCTCGTCTCTTAAATTTTACTAGTGTATCTGCCTCCACCACTGACTCGGGCATTCCATGCACCAACCACTCTCTGAGTAAAAAATCTTCCTCTAATATCCCCCTTCAACTTCCCACCCCTTACCTTAAAGCCATGTCCTCTTGTATTGAGCAGTGGTGCCCTGGGGAAGAGGCGCTGGCTGTCCACTCTATCTATTCCTCTTATTATCTTGTACACCTCTATCATGTCTCCTATCATCCTACTTCTCTCCAAAGAGTAAAGCCCTAGCTCCCTTAATCTCTGATCATAATGCATACTCTCTAAACCAGGCAGCATCCTGGTAAATCTCCTCTGTACCCTTTCCAATGCTTCCACATCCTTCCTATAGTGAGGTGACCAGAACTGGACACAGTACTCCAAGTGTGGCCTAACCAGGGTTTTATAGAGCTGCATCATTACATCGTGACTCTTAAACTCTATCCCTCGACTTATGAAAGCTAACACCCCATAAGCTTTCTTAACTACTCTATCCACCTGTGAGGCAACTTTCAGGGATCTGTGGACATGTACCCCCAGATCCCTCTGCTCCTCCACACTACCAAGTATCCTGCCATTTACTTTGTAGTCTGCCTTGGAGTTTGTCCTTCCAAAGTGTACCACCTCACACTTCTCTGGGTTGAACTCCATCTGCCACTTCTCAGCCCACTTCTGCATCCTATCAATGTCTCTCTGCAATCTTCGACAATCCTCTACACTATCTACAACACCACCAACCTTTGTGTCGTCTGCAAACTTGCCAACCCTCCCTTCTACCCCCACATCCAGGTCGTTTCCAGGACCATGGTGCGACATGAAACTACACTGAACTAACTACGTAAGAAAAAACACAGAAACTACACTAGACGACAGACCTACCCAGGACTGCATAAAGTGCAGGCATTACAATAAATAATAAACAAGACTTTGGTGGCAAAAACAGGAAAACAGATTATTATCTGAATGATGGCCGATTAGGAAAAGGGGAGGTGCAACGTGACCTGGGTGTCATTATACACCAGTCATTGAAAGTGGGCATGCAGGTACAGCAGGCGGTGAAAAAGGAGAATGGTATGCTGGCATTTATAGCGAGAGGATTCGAGTACAGGAGCAGGGAGGTACTACTGCAGTTGTACAAGGCCTTGGTGAGACCACACCTGGAGTATTGTGTGCAGTTTTGGTCCCCTGATCTGAGGAAAGACATTCTTGCCATAGGGGGAGTACAGAGAAGGTTCACCAGATTGATTCCTGGGATGGCAGGACTTTCATATGAAGAAAGACTGGATGAACTGGGCTTGTACTCGCTGGAATTTAGAAGATTGAGGGGGGATCTGATTGAAACGTATAAAATCCTAAAGGGATTGGACAGGCGAGATGCAGGAAGATTGTTCCCGATGTTGGGGAAGTCCAGAACGAGGGGTCACAGTTTGAGGATAAGGGGGAAGCCTTTTAGGACCGAGATTAGGAAAAACTTCTTCACACAGAGAGTGGTGAATCTGTGGAATTCTCTGCCACAGGAAGCAGTTGAGGCCAGTTCATTGGCGATATTTAAGAGGGAGTTAGATATGGCCCTTGTGGCTAAAGGGATCGGGGGGTATGGAGGGAAGGCTGGGGCGGGGTTCTGAGTTGGATGATCAGCCATGATCGTACTGAATGGCGGTGCAGGCTCGAAGGGCCGAATGGCCTACTCCTGCACCTATTTTCTATGGTGTCCACGGGGGGTGGGGGTCATGGACACTGCCTTGTGTTTAGAACCGGGGGGGGGGGGGAAGAGTCCCACAGCACAGAAATAGTGGGGAACCCCTGGTCTTGAATCAGCCCCGGTCGGCATCGATCGCCCCTCCTGCAGAGGGAGAGGAGGAGAGGCCGTCCTCGCTGACTTCAGCCTCGCTTGCCCCGTGCCTCCGTCGGGGGGGTGGGGGGGGGCGCGATACCGTCGACCATGGGCTGCCCGTTAACAGGGACACGATGTGGAGGGTGCAGAAGAGGTTCACCAGGGTTTCGAGGGCATGTGCTGTCGAGAGAGAGAGGCTGGGTGAATTTGGGTTGTTTTTTTTCCCCCTGGAGGCTGAGGGGAGATCCGAAAGGGATTTATAAGATTATGAGAGGCTTAGATAGGGGATGGGATGGGATGGGATGATCTTTATTGTCATTTATACATAGAAACCATAGAAACTACAGCACAGAAACAGGCCTTTTGGCCCTTCTTGGCTGTGCCGAACCATTTTCTGCCTAGTCCCACTGACCTGCACACGGACCATATCCCTCCATACACCTCCCATCCATGTATCTGTCCAATTTATTCTTAAGTGTTAAAAAAGAACCCGCATTTACCACCTCGTCTGGCAGCTCATTCCATACTCCCACCACTCTCTGTGTGAAGAAGCCCCCTCAATGTTCCCTTTAAACTTTTCCCCCCTCACCGTGAACCCATGTCCTCTGGTTTTTTTCTCCCCTTGCCTCAGTGGAAAAAGCCTGCTTGCATTCACTCTATCTATACCCATCATAATTTTATATACCTCTATCAAATCTCCCCTCATTCTTCTACACTCCAGGGAATAAAGTCCTAACCCATTCAACCTTTCTCTGTAACTGAGTTTCTCAAGTCCCGGCAACATCCTTGTAAACCTTCTCTGCACTCTTTCAACCTTATTAATATCCTTCCTGTAATTTGGTGACCAAAACTGAACACAATACTCCAGATTCGGCCTCACCAATGCCTTATACAACCTCATCATAACATTCCAGCTCTTATACTCAATACTTTGATTAATAAAGGCCAATGTACCAAAAGCTCTCTTTACGACCCTATCTACCTGTGACGCCACTTTTAGGGAATTTTGTATCTGTATTCCCAGACCCCCTAGGTACACTGAAACTCTGTTTGGCTTCCTCTCAGGCAATTAAATAAAGCAGTAGATAAAAACAAGGCAGTAATAGAAAAACAGTATTAAATAGATAACGTAGCAGAAAATAAGTTGCAGCAATACCAGAATATTGCAGTAATGCAGAAAGTGCGGTTAGTGCAAGTATTGGAGTCCTTGTGGGGTGCTCACAGTTTCTGCCCTTGACTGGTGTGATCGAGGCCACAGCTCTGGGATAGAAGCTGTTCCTCAGTCGATTCGTTCTGGCTCTCAGTGCCCTGAACCTTTTGCTGGACAGCGGCGGCTCAGACAGGGAGTGGCCGGGGCACGCTGTGTCTCTGGTTACGCTGATCGCTTTCAATAGACAGTAGGTGCAGGAGTAGGCCATTCGGCCCTTCGAGCCAGCACCACCATTCACTGTGATCATGGCTGATCATCCACAATCAATATCCAGTTCCTGTCTTATCCCCGTATCCCTTCACTCCGCTATCTTTAAGAGCTCTATCCATCTCTTTTTTGAAAGCATCCAGAGACTTGGCCTCCACAGCCTTCTGGGGCAGAGCATTCCATATATCCACCACTCTCTGGGTGAAAAAGTTTTTCAACTCCGTTCTAAATGGCCTACCCCTTATTCTTAAACTGTGGCCTCTGGTTCTGGACTCACCCATCAGCGGGAACATGCTCCCTGCCTGCAGCGTGTCCAATCCCTTAATAATCTTATTATGTTTCAATAAGATCCCCTCTCAGCCTCCTAAATTCCAGAGTATACAAGCCCAGTCGCTCCAATCTTTCAACATATGACAGTCCCACCATCCCGGGAATTAACCTCGACAACCTATGCTGCACTCCCTCAATAGCAAGAGTGTCCTTCCTCAAATTTGGAGACCAAAACTGCACACAGTACTCCAGGTGTGGTCTCACCAGGGCCCTGTACAGCTGCAGAAGGACCTCTTTGCTCTTATACTCAATTCCCCTTGTTATGAAGGCCAGCATGCCATTAGCTTTCTTCACTGCCTGCTGTACCTGCATGCTTGCTTTCAGTGACTGATGTACAAGATCACCTAGATCTCGTTGTACTTCCCCTTTTCCTAACTTCACTCCATTTAGATAATAATCTGCCTTCCCGTTCTTACCACCAGAGTGGATAATCTCACATTTATCCACATTAAACTGCATCTGCCCACTCACCCAGCCTGTCCAAGTCACCCTGCGTTCTCCTCGAACAGGGAGTGGCCGGGGGTGTGTGGTGTCTCTGGTTATGCTGATCGCTTTCCTCCTGAGCATACTGGAAGAGATAGCGTCCAGTCCCAGGAACTCCATCCTGACAATTCGTTGGAGGTGGCGGAAGTTACGGAGAATAATATGTTGGACCCGGAGGCTGGTGGGTTGGTAGGTGAGGACCAGGGGAACCCTATTCCTAGTGGGGTGGCGGGAGGATGGAGTGAGAGCAGATGTACGTGAAATGGGGGTGATGCGTTTAAGAGCAGAGTTGGCGGAAGTTACCTCCAACGGGATCCCACCACTAAGCACATCTTTTCCTCTCCCCCCCCCTCTGCTTTCCGCAGGGATCGCTCCCTATACGACTCCCTTGTCCATTCGTCCCCCCCATCGCTCCCCACTGATCTCCCTCCTGGCACTTATCCGTGTAAGCGGAACAAGTGCTACACATGCCCTTACACTTCCTCCCTTACCACCATTCAGGGCCCCAGACAGTCCTTCCAGGTGAGGCAACACTTCACCTGTGAGTCAGCTGGGGTGATATACTGCGTCCGGTGCTCCCGATGTGGCCTTTTATATATTGGCGAGACCCGACACAGACTGGGAGACCGCTTTGCTGAACATCTACGCTCTGTCCGCCAGAGAAAGCAGGATCTCCCAGTGGCCACACATTTTAATTCCACATCCCATTCCCATTCTGATATGTCTATCCACGGCCTCCTCTACTGTAAAGATGAAGCCACACTCAGGTTGGAGGAACAACACCTTATATTCCGTCTGGGTAGCCTCCAACCTGATGGCATGAACATTGACTTCTCTAACTTCCACTAATGCCCCACCTCCCCCTCGTACCCCATCCGTTATTTATTTATATACACACATTCTTTCTCTCTCTCTCCTTTTTCTCCCTCTGTCCCTCTGAATATACCTCTTGCCCATCCTCTGGGTCCCCCCCCCACCTTGTCTTTCTCTCTAGGCCTCCTGTCCCACGATCCTCTCGTATCCCTTTTGCCTATCACCTGTCCAGCTCTTGGCTCCATCCGTCCCCCTCCTGTCTTCTCCTATCATTTTGGATCTCCCCCTCCCACTTTCAAATCTCTTACTCGCTCTTCCTTCAGTTAGTCCTGACGAAGGGTCTCGGCCCGAAATGTTGACTGTACCTCTTCCTACAGATGCTGCTTGGCCTGCTGCGTTCACCAGCAACTTTGATGTGTGTTGCTCCAAATTAGATCTCACCAACGTCTGATACAACTTCAACATAACACCCCGTCTCCCGTACTCAATACTCTGACTTATGGGCCTTTAGCCACCAGAGTTTAAAAGAATGAGGGGTTATCGAATATCATTGAAATCTATCGTATGGTGAAAGGCCTCGACAGAGTGGATGTGGGGAGGACACTTCCTATAGTGGGGGAGTCTAGGACCAGAGGACACAGATAGAGTGGATGTGGAGAGGATGTTTCCTGTAGTGGGGGAGTCTCGGACCAGAGGACACAGATAGAGTGGATGTGGAGAGGATGTTTCCTGTAGTGGGGGAGTCTAGGACCAGAGGACACAGATAGAGTGGATGTGGAGAGGATGTTTCCTGTAGTGGGGGAGTCAGGGACCAGAGGACACAGATAGAGTGGATGTGGAGAGGATGTTTCCTACAGTGGGGGAGTCTAGGATGGAGGGATGTGCATTTAGAACGGAGATGAAGAGAAACATTTATTTTGAGATACAGTGTGGAAGACGCCCTTTCATCTGGGTTGCCCAGCCACTCCTGAACCCCAACCTGCTCACGGGACTGTTCACAATGTCCAGCTGACCTACGAACCGGTACGTCTTTGAGCAGCGGGAGGAAACCGTGTTACCCAGAGGAAACGCACGCATTCGCGGGGAGGGAACGTAGAAACTCCTTACGGAGGGACGATGGGGGTTGAACCCCGATCTCACTCAGACTCCCCCAGCTGTGATGGAGTCACACTCTCCCCTCCAACACTTTGGTACCCACGGTAGCAGTGGGGGGGGGTAGGGGGGTGAATCTGGAATTCATTGCTCGGATGGCTGTGGGGGTCGAGTCACTGGGTATATTTAAAGCAGAGTTTGACAGGTTCCTCATTAGTCAGAGAGAAGTCAGGCGAGTGGGGGGGGGTTGAGAGGGATAATACATCAACCCCAATGGAATGGCGGGGCGGACTCGATGGACTGAAAGGCCTAATTCTGCTCCGACGTCTGATGGCGTCTCTCCGGTCTCACCCCCCCAGTACGAATACCTGAGCACGTACTATCAAATCACGCTGATCGCGCTGATACTGGTGATGACGCTAGTCGAGGTCGTCCGGCTGTACCTGGGATATGTCGGCAATCTGCAGGAGAAGGTCAGCGAGGGGGGGAGGGGGAGGGGATGATAGGAAGATGGAGGGGAGGAGAGGATAGAATGGATGGATGGAGGGGAGGGGAAGGGATGGATGGAGGGGAGGGGAGGGGATGGATGGAGGGGAGGGGAGGGGATGGATGGAGGGGAGGGGAGGGGATGGATGGAGGGGAGGGGAGGGGATGGATGGAGGGGAAGGGATGGATGGAGGGGAAGGGAAGGGATGGATGGAGGGGAGGGGAAGGGAAGGGGAGGAGAATGGATGGAGGGGAGGGGAGGAGAGGGGAGGAGAGGGGAGGGGAGGAGAATGGATGGAGGGGAGGAGAGGGGAGGGGAGGAGAATGGATGGAGGGGAGGAGAGGGGAGGGGAGGAGAATGGATGGTGGGGAGGGGAGGGGAGGAGGATGGATGGAGGGGATAGGAGGATGAAGGGAGGGGAAGATAGGAGGATGGAGGGAGGGGAAGATAGGAGGATGGAGGGAGGGGAAGAGGAGGAGGGGAGGGAGAGGAAGAGGAGGGGAGGGAGAGGAAGAGGAGGAGGGGAGGGAGGGGAAGAGGAGGAGGGGAGGGAGGGGAAGAGGAGGAGGGGAGGGAGGGGAAGAGGAGGAGGGGAAGAGGAGGAGGGGAGGGAGGGGAAGAGGAGGAGGGGAGGGAGGGGAAGAGGAGGAGGGGAGGGAGGGGAAGAGGAGGAGGGGAGGGGGGAAGAGGAGGAGGGGAGGGGGAAGAGGAGGAGGGGAGGGGGAAGAGGAGGAGGGGAGGGGGGGAAGAGGAGGAGGGGAGGGGGGGGAAGAGGAGGAGGGGAGGGGGAAGGGGAGGAGGGGAGGGGGAAGGGGAGGAGGGGAGGGGGGAAGAGGAGGAGGGGAGGGGGGAAGAGGAGGAGGGGAGGGAGGGGAAGAGGAGGGGAGGAGAATGGAGGGGAGGGGAGGGGAATGGATGGAGGGGAGGGGAGGGGAGGGGAATGGATGGAGGGGAGGGGAGGGGAGGGGAGGGGAGGAGAATGGATGGAGGGGAGGAGAGGGGAGGGGAGGAGAATGGATGGAGGGGAGGGGAGGAGAATGGATGGAGGGGAGGGGAGGAGAGGGGAGGGGAGGGGAGGGGAGGGGAGGAGAATGGATGGATGGTGGGGATAGGAGGATGGATGGAGGGGATAGGAGGATGGAGGGAGGGGAAGATAGGAGGATGGAGGGAGGGGAAGATAGGAGGAGGGGAGGGAGGGGAAGATAGGAGGAGGGGAGGGAGGGGAAGATGGGAGGAGGGGAAGATGGGAGGGGGAGGGGAGGAGGGAGGGGGAGGAGGGAAGAGAGTTGGAAGGGATGAGGAGGGGGGAGTTGGGAGGGAGGGAGGAGGGAGGGATAAGACGAGGGGGAGGGGGAGGGAGGAGGGGGAGGAGGGAGGGGAGAGAGTTGGAAGGGATGAGGAGGGGGGAGTTGGGAGGGAGGGATAAGACGAGGGGGAGGGGGAGGAGGGAGGAGGGAGTCAAATACAGTCCCCCCATCCCCCTCCCTCCCCTCTGTCTGTCACTCACCCTCCTCCCTCCATCCCTCAGGTGCCCCAGCTGGCCGGCTCGTGGCTCCTCACCCTCCTGCTCCAGCTGCCGATGCTCCTGTTCCAGCTGCTGACCCCCCACCTCTGGGTGCTGCCGGCCGAGTGGGCCTCCTCGCTGCTCTACCTGGCCCTGCTGCTCTCCCAGGCCCTGCTGGCCCTCCTGGCCCTCCGCCGCCTCGCCTCCCAGCTGGAGGCCCGCTTCCGGCTCTCCCACCTCCGCCTCGGCGAGGCCTGGGGCCCCTCGGCCGCCCCTCCCTCCTGGAGGTGAGGGAGAGAGGGAGCGGTTGGGAAGGTGAAGGGTGAGGGGAAAATGGATCGACTGTGATGAAATGGCAGCATGGACTCGATGGGCCAAATGGCCTAATCGTGTTCCTGTGTCTTCGGGTCTGGGTCAAGGGAGGGAGGGCAGACAGGGAGAGGAGACGGAGAGGTAGAAGGGGGAAACAGAAGGTTTGAGGGGGAGGGAGATGGGGAAAGAGGGGTCAATGGGAATGAGGGAGGAGGGGAAAGGGTAAACTTTGGAGGGGGGGTCCCATGCCTGCCCCCCCCGGCTGCTCCGAGGTGGGAGGGGTGGTGTAGGAGAGAGGGAATTGCCAAACGATCTCATCTCTCTCTCTCCGACTGTTCAATAAATACGCTTCAACTCACCCTCTCGCCCCTGTGATTGTGTGCGTGGGGGAGGCTGTTTGCCTCAGGTAGTGAGAGGTCCCCCCGTCCCTCAACACTCCCCACCGGTCAGTGTCCCACCCTCGTACGCCGAGTCCCCCCGTCCCTCGACACACCCAATCATTCATGGTGCGTGTCTGACCCTCGTACGCCGAGGTCCCCGTCCCTCGACACTCCCCACCGTTCAGTGTCCTACCCTCGTACGCCGAGTCCCCCTGTCCCTCGACACTCCCCACTGTTCACGGTGTACGTCCCACCCTCGTACGCCGAGTCCCCCCGTCCCTCGACACACCCAATCATTCACGGTGCGTGTCTGACCCTCGTACGCCGAGGTCCCCCTGTCCCTCGACACTCCCCACCGGTCAGTGTCCTACCCTCGTACGCCGAGTCCCCCTGTCCCTCGACACACCCACTGTTCACAGTGTGTGTCCTACTCTCGTACGCCGAGGTTCCCCTGTCCCTCGACACTCCCCACCGGTCAGTGTCCCACCTTCGTACGCCGAGTCCCCCCGTCCCTCGACACACCCACTGTTCACAGTGTGTGTCCTACTCTCGTACGCCGAGGTTCCCCTGTCCCTCGACACTCCCCACCGTTCACGGTGTGTGTCCTACCCCCGTACGCCGAGGTCCCCCTGTCCCTCGACACACCCAATCATTCACGGTGCGTGTCCGACCCTCGTACGCCGAGGTCCCCCTGTCCCTCGACACTCCCCACCGTTCAGTGTCCTACCCTCGTACGCCGAGTCCCCCTGTCCCTCGACACACCCAATCATTCACGGTGTACGTCCCACCCTCGTACGCCGAGTCCCCCCGTCCCTCGACACACCCAATCATTCACGGTCAGTGTCCGACCCTCGTACACCGAGGTCTCCCTGTCCCTTGACACTCCCCACCGTTCACGGTGTGTGTCCTACCCCCATACGCCCAGAAATCGATGTCCACGCCATCAGGTCGGAGGCTAACCAGATGGAAAACAAGGTGTTGCTCCTCCATCCTGAGCGATTGCAAGTTTCTTTCCTGTAATACCACGGGCTTGGAGCTTGTCAGGCAGCCTCGTGTGGCACCTTGCCAAAGATCTTCTGAAAACCCAAGCGTACCACATCCACCGGTTCCCCTTTGTCCATTCCGCCTGGCATTTCCTCAAACATTTCCAACAGATGGTTCAGGTCTGATTTTCCCCCCAGGGAAGCCATGGTGATGAATGTCCCTCACCAGCATATCCCTCCAAACCTTTCCTATCCGTGTCCCTGTCCGAGTGTCGTCAATGTACCTGCCTTGACCACTTCCTCTGGCAGCCTGTTCCACAGACAGACCACCCGTATCCCTCTAAACCTTTCCTATCCGTGTCCCTGTCCGAGTGTCGTCAATGTACCTGCCTCGATCACTTCCTCTGGCAGCCTGTTCCACAGACAGACCACCCGTATCCCTCTAAACCTTTCCTATCCGTGTCCCTGTCCGAGTGTCGTCAATGTACCTGCCTTGACCACTTCCTCTGGCAGCTCGTTCCACAGATGGACCACCCGTATCCCTCTAAACCTTTCCTATCCGTGTCCCTGTCCGAGTGTCGTCAATGTACCTGCCTTGACCACTTCCTCTGGCAGCTCGTTCCACAGATGGACCACCCGTATCCCTCTAAACCTTTCCTATCCGTGTCCCTGTCCGAGTGTCGTCAATGTACCTGCCTCGATCACTTCCTCTGGCAGCTCGTTCCACAGACAGACCACCCGTATCCCTCTAAACCTTTCCTATCCGTGTCCCTGTCCGAGTGTCGTCAATGTACCTGCCTCGATCACTTCCTCTGGCAGCCTGTTCCACAGACAGATCACCCGTATCCCTCTAAACCTTTCCTATCCGTGTCCCTGTCCGAGTGTCGTCAATGTACCTGCCTTGACCACTTCCTCTGGCAGCTCGTTCCACAGATGGACCACCCGTATCCCTCTAAACCTTTCCTATCCGTGTCCCTGTCCGAGTGTCGTCAATGTACCTGCCTCGATCACTTCCTCTGGCAGCTCATTCCATAAACGGACCACCCGTATCCCTCTAAACCTTTCCTACCCGTGTCCCTGTCCGAGTGTCGTCAATGTACCTGCCTCGATCACTTCCTCTGGCAGCTCATTCCACAGACAGACCACCCGTATCCCTCTAAACCTTTCCTATCCGTGTCCCTGTCCGAGTGTCGTCAATGTACCTGCCCCGACCTCTCCCTCTGGCAGCTCGTTCCATAGACAGACCACCCGTATCCCTCTAAACCTTTCCTATCCGTGTCCCTGTCCGAGTGTCGTCAATGTACCTGCCCCGACCTCTCCCTCTGGCAGCTCGTTCCACAGACAGACCACCCGTATCCCTCTAAACCTTTCCTATCCGTGTCCCTGTCCGAGTGTCGTCAATGTACCTGCCTCGGTCACTTCCTCTGGCAGCTCATTCCACAGACAGACCACCCGTATCCCTCTAAACCTTTCCTACCCGTGTCCCTGTCCGAGTGTCGTCAATGTACCTGCCTCGATCACTTCCTCTGGCAGCTCGTCCCACAGACGGACCACCCGTATCCCTCTAAACCTTTCCTATCCGTGTCCCTGTCCGAGTGTCGTCAATGTACCTGCCCCGACCTCTCCCTCTGGCAGCTCATTCCACAGACAGACCACCCGTATCCCTCTAAACCTTTCCTATCCGTGTCCCTGTCCGAGTGTCGTCAATGTACCTGCCCCGACCACTTCCTCTGGCAGCTCGTTCCGTAATCGGACCACCCTCTGGGCAGCGTGACGGTTAACAGATTGCCTCACAGCGCCTGCAACCCAGGTTCGACTCCCACGGCCGTAAGGAGTTGCGTGCTGTCTCCCCGTGGGTTTCCTCTGCTTTTGCAGAGATGTCTGGGTCGGGTGAATTGTCTGCATGGGTGCAATCTGGCAGCGGGGACTCACTGCAGCGGGATTAGGGGACAAACTTATTCTTCCTGTTTCACTTTGGTTGTTTCTGCTTGAGTGTTGGTATAATCACCTGTACAAGTTCACTCAGTTTAATCTCTTGTCGGGCTTCCAACCGGATACAGGAATCTATCGTAACCGACGCTTTGATGACGAAAACTCTGCCATCTTCATCCGGGGTGATGCCTGGGCACGTCCAGTCCGGTGGTGTTTATACCCCCGACGTCCATCCCTCCTGATTGGATGAGGCCTAACCAATCAGGTTTCTGCTCTCTCACCTTGCTTCCACTGGAATTCCAGATCTTGGAGCGAGAGCTTCGTCTTTTGTTGAAATTCTGTTCCTCGAGTTTTATTTCAATGGTCCCCTTCACCAGGCGGTCCCGGAGGCCGTTGCCGTGGCCCAGTGGTTCTGTGTCAAAGTCAGTCCTCCGGCCGTTGTGAATACAGTGTTCAGCTACGGCCGGTGTCTCCCGGATTCACCTCCTGGGCTCCTTGATGGCAGGCTCCTGTCGTGTGTCCCGTCTGGCAGATGTTCCCTGCTCCTCGTGCACAGAGGGTCCTGTAAAAAGCCACCCGACCTCAGTCCCAGATCATCTTCGCCCCCACGTGGGCTGGGATTGCAGCCTCCTTACGGGGTTGTAGGTGGTATTAATCTGGTATTTCCTCAGGATCCTGGTGATCCTTCCAGAAACAGTGGGAATATGGGCAGTCGTGACGGATTCCTCCTTGTTGCAGTTTGCGGGATCCTCTGTGCACGAGGAGCAGGGAACATCTGCCAGACGGGACACACGACAGGAGCCTGCCATCAAGGAGCCCAGGAGGTGAATCCGGGAGACACCGGCCGCAGCTGAACACTGTATTCACAACGGCCGGAGGACTGACTTTGACACACAGCTACTGGGCCACGGCAATGGCCTCCGGGACCGCCTGGTGAAGGAGACCATTGAAATAAAACTCGAGGAACAGAATTTTAACAAGGACGAAGGTCTCACTCCAAGTGAGAACTGGAATTCGATTGTAAACAAGGTGGGGCAGAGGAAACCTGATTGGCTGAGGACTAACCAATCAGGAGGAATGGACGTCGGGGGTGTAAATACCATCGGACTAGACAGGCTCAGGTATCATCGGTGATGAAGATGGCAGAGTTTCTCATGACGGTTGTGACCCATACCTGCACCCGCTGGAAACCCGAGAAGAGTTTAGTAAGTCATATACGCTGGGAGGGCTCTCGATCTTTGATCAGTCCACTCCAGCAGTTTGTTCCACAGCCGGTTCTCGCGGACGCACGAGGTTCTGCAGACGCCGGAAACGCTGAGCGACGCTCACAAAATGCCGGGGGAGCTCTGCGGGTCGGGCAACATCCACAGTGGGGAGGAAACAGTCGACGTTTTCCATCCTGACGCAGAGGGTCGACAGCTTATCCCCCTCCGTGCGGGGGGACGGAGAGGGGGAGATGGAGGCATGTCAGCTCGGGCTCAGGGTCAGGGAAGTAGGGGAGTTGTATACCGACGGTCCGGGCATCACGCGACAGCCGGTGAATCTGCAGCCTGTGCCCAGGGTCCGGTCCCCCTGGCGCCAGAGGACTGCCCGTGGACGGGAGGAGGCCTGGTTGGCCAAAACGCTGTTGACGTGCCCCACTGACAATGCGATTAATAAGTGACAGTCCGCTGGCTGTGTCCCCCTGTGCACGATCGAAAGCACCCCGCCAATTCGCACAAAGACTTTTGAGGGATTTATGGACCAGGACCCCAAGATTCCCCCCTCCCTCCGGAGCCCCCACACCGGTAAAAATCCCGCCCTCCAGACTGCGCAGGACCGTCACACTCGACCTTCCGAAAGTCAGAAAACGCAGGACACGAGAAGATTACAAAAAAAAAGACTTCCTTTATTCCGTTCAGCCAGGGGGGGAGGGAGGGTTTCCACAGTCCTGGCCCTCCCCACTTCACTCCGCCCCGGAGCGAAGACAACAAGGGGTTGGGGGGGGCAGAAATTTCTGTGCCCCGTCACCCTCGCCCACACAGCCTAGTCCGATCCCGAACCCTCGGAGGAGGCCACACTGCTGGCACCTTTATCTGAATCCTGGTCCGGGGGGGTGTGTGTGTGTTGGGGGGAGAGAGGTAAAGGGAGACAGTCAGTACGTTTCTGGAGAAAACCATTCCAACCCCCCCCCCCCCCGTGAGGCCCTCTTCGCCCCCACCCCACTCCCGGGGGCCCCTCGTCTCCCCTCCTCACCCAATCACCCAATGCCCCCGGCGCCGTGACCCTCAGCCGCCCCCCTCCTACGCTGACGCTCACCTCGCTGCCTGAGGAGCTCTCATCACTAGACACAAACTCTTTGCTCTTGTAACTGTCGTTGATACCTTTGACAGGGCTCTTGGACATTGTCCGGGAGCTCGTCGTCTTCTCTCCTTTGCCCTTCGACTTCTTGGGCGAGTCCCTGAAAGGGGAGGGGGGAAAGACGGGTGTCAGAGTCCCACGGTGCAGAGCTAAGGCCCCTTTGCTGCATCTCCAGCCAAGCCAGTCCCGTACCCCTCTAAACCTTCCCTATCCGTGTCCCTGTCCGAGTGTCGTTAATGTAGCTGCCTCGACCACTTCCTCTGGCAACCTGTTCCACAGACAGACCACCCGTATCCCTCTAAACCTTTCCTATCCGTGTCCCTGTCAGAGTGTCGTCAATGTACCTGCCCCGACCACTTCCTCTGGCAGCTTGTTCCACAGACAGACCACCCGTATCCCTCTAAACCTTCCCTATCCGTGTCCCTGTCCGAGTGTCGTCAATGTACCTGCCCCGACCACTTCCTCTGGCAGCTCGTTCTGTAAACAGACCACCCGTATCCCTCTAAACCTTTCCTATCCGTGTCCCTGTCCGAGTGTCGTCAATGTACCTGCCTCGGTCACTTCCTCTGGCAACTCGTTCCATAGACAGACCACTCGTATCCCTCTAAACCTTTCCTATCCGTGTCCCTGTCTGAGTGTCGTCAATGTACCTGCCCCGACTACTTCCTCTGGCAGCTCGTTCCACAGACAGACCACCCGTATCCCTCTAAACCTTTCCTATCCGTGTCCCTGTCCGAGTGTTGTTAATGTACCTGCCTCGATCACTTCCCCTGGCAGCTCGTTCCACAGACGGACCACCCGTATCCCTCTAAACCTTCCCTATCCGTGTCCCTGTCCGAGTGTCGTCAATGTACCTGCCTTGACCACTTCCTCTGGCAGCTCATTCCACAGACAGACCACCCGTATCCCTCTAAACCTTTCCTACCCGTGTCCCTGTCCGAGTGTCGTCAATGTACCTGCCCCGACTACTTCCTCTGGCAGCTCGTTCCACAGACAGACCACCCGTATCCCTCTAAACCTTTCCTATCCGTGTCCCTGTCCGAGTGTGGTTAATGTACCTGCCCCGATCACTTCCCCTGGCAGCTCATTCCACAGACAGACCACCCGTATCCCTCTAAACCTTTCCTATCCGTGTCCCTGTCAGAGTGTCGTCAATGTACCTGCCTCGATCACTTCCTCTGGCAGCTCGTTCCACAGACAGACCACCCGTATCCCTCTAAACCTTTCCTATCCGTGTCCCTGTCCGAGTGTCGTCAATGTACCTGCCCCGACCACTTCCTCTGGCAGCTCATTCCACAGACAGACCACCCGTATCCCTCTAAACCTTTCCTATCCGTGTCCCTGTCCGAGTGTCGTCAATGTACCTGCCTTGACCACTCCCTCTGGCAGCTCATTCCACAGACAGACCACCCGTATCCCTCTAAACCTTTCCTATCCGTGTCCCTGTCCGAGTGTCGTCAATGTACCTGCCCCGACCACTTCCTCTGGCAGCTCGTTCCACAGACAGACCACCCGTATCCCTCTAAACCTTTCCTACCCGTGTCCCTGTCCGAGTGTGGTTAATGTACCTGCCCCGATCACTTCCCCTGGCAGCTCATTCCACAGACAGACCACCCGTATCCCTCTAAACCTTTCCTATCCGTGTCCCTGTCCGAGTGTCGTCAATGTACCTGCCTCGATCACTTCCTCTGGCAGCTCGTTCCACAGACAGACCACCCGTATCCCTCTAAACCTTTCCTATCCGTGTCCCTGTCCGAGTGTCGTCAATGTACCTGCCCCGACCACTTCCCCTGGCAGCTCATTCCACAGACAGACCACCCGTATCCCTCTAAACCTTCCCTATCCGTGTCCCTGTCCGAGTGTCGTCAATGTACCTGCCCCGACTACTTCCTCTGGCAGCTCATTCCATAGACGGACCACTCTCTGGGTGAAAATTTGCCTCTTGGTCCCCTATCAAATCTCTTTCTCCGTCTCCTGTGCCCTCTGGTTCCTGATTCCCCGACCCTGGGGAAAAGTCTGTGCACATTCACCCTATCTGTGCCCCTCGTGGTTTTACACACCTCTGTAAGGTCACCCCTACACTCCAGGGAATAAAGTCCCAACCTGCCCGAACTCTCTCCGTAACTCAGTCCCTCGAGTCCCGGCGACATCCTCCTAAATCTCCCTCTGCACTCTTCCCAGCTCGACGGCATCTCTCCCACAGCAGGACGACCAAAAACCGAACACAGTACTCCAAGTGCGGCCTCACCGACGTCTTGTACAACTGTGAAGTGACCTCCCGTCTCCTGTACTCGGTGCCCTGACCGACGAAGGCCGGCGTGACAAACGTCTTCTTCACCGGCCTGTCTACCTGTGACCCACTTTCAGAGAACTGTGTCCCCGTACCCCGAGGTCCCTCTGTTCTACAAGACTCCCCGGGGTCCCGGTCTCCCGGTGACCCCACTTACAGAGAACTGTGTCCCCGTACCCCGAGGTCCCTCTGTTCTGCAAGACTCCCCGGGGTCCCGGTCTACCGGTGACCCCACTTACAGAGATCTGTGTCCCCGTACCCCGAGGTCCCTCTGTTCTCCAAGACTCCCCGGGGTCCCGGTCTACCGGTGACCCCACTTACAGAGATCTGTGTCCCCGTACCCCGAGGTCCCTCTGTTCTCCAAGACTCCCCGGGGTCCCGGTCTACCGGTGACCCCACTTACAGAGATCTGTGTCCCCGTACCCCGAGGTCCCTCTGTTCTACAAGACTCCCCGGGGTCCCGGTCTACCGGTGACCCCACTTACAGAGAACTGTGTCTCCGTACCCCGAGGTCCCTCTGTTCTGCAAGACTCCCCGGGGTCCCGGTCTACCGGTGACCCCACTTACAGAGATCTGTGTCCCCGTACCCCGAGGTCCCTCTGTTCTCCAAGACTCCCCGGGGTCCCGGTCTACCGGTGACCCCACTTACAGAGATCTGTGTCCCCGTACCCCGAGGTCCCTCTGTTCTCCAAGACTCCCCGGGGTCCCGGTCTACCGGTGACCCCACTTACAGAGATCTGTGTCCCCGTACCCCGAGGTCCCTCTGTTCTACAAGACTCCCCGGGGTCCCGGTCTACCGGTGACCCCACTTACAGAGAACTGTGTCTCCGTACCCCGAGGTCCCTCTGTTCTACAAGACTCCCCGGGGTCCCGGTCTACCGGTGACCCCACTTTCAGAGAACTGTGTCCCCGTACCCCGAGGTCCCTCTGCTCTACAAGACTCCCCGGGGTCCCGGGCTACCGGTGACCCCACTTTCAGAGAACTGTGTCCCCGTACCCCGAGGTCCCTCTGCTCTACAAGACTCCCCGGGGTCCCGGTCTACCGGTGACCCCACTTACAGAGAACTGTGTCCCCGTACCCCGAGGTCCCTCTGCTCTACAAGACTCCCCAGTGTCCCTGTCTACCTGTGACCCCACTTTCAGAGAACTGTGTCCCTGTACCCCGAGTACTACAATACTCCCCAGGGTCCCGGTCTACCTGTTGAATCGGAACATCCACTCTATCTGTGTCCTCTGGTCCTAGACTCCCCCCACTACAGGAAACATCCTCTCCACATCCACTCTATCTGTGTCCTCTGGTCCTAGACTCCCCCCACTACAGGAAACATCCTCTCCACATCCACTCTATCTGTGTCCTCTGGTCCGAGACTCCCCCACGATAGCAAACATCCTCTCCACATCCACTCTATCTGTGTCCTCTGGTCCTAGACTCACCCACTACAGGAAACATCCTCTCCACATCCACTCTATCTGTGTCCTCTGGTCCTAGACTCCCCCACTACAGGAAACATCCTCTCCACATCCACTCTATCTGTGTCCTCTGGTCCGAGACTCCCCCACCACAGGAAACATCCTCTCCACATCCACTCTATCTGTGTCCTCTGGTCCTAGACTCCCCCACTACAGGAAACATCCTCTCCACATCCACTCTATCTGTGTCCTCTGGTCCTAGACTCCCCCACTATAGGAAACATCCTCTCCACATCCACTCTATCTGTGTCCTCTGGTCCTAGACTCCCCCACTACAGGAAACATCCTCTCCACATCCACTCTATCTGTGTCCTCTGGTCCTAGACTCCCCCCACTACAGGAAACATCCTCTCCACATCCACTCTATCTGTGTCCTCTGGTCCCAGACTCCCCCACTATAGGAAACATCCTCTCCACATCCACTCTATCTGTGTCCTCTGGTCCTAGACTCCCCCACTACAGGAAACATCCTCTCCACATCCACTCTATCTGTGTCCTCTGGTCCTAGACTCCCCCACTACAGGAAACATCCTCTCCACATCCACTCTATCTGTGTCCTCTGGTCGTAGACTCTCCCACTATAGGAAACATCCTCTCCACATCCACTCTATCTGTGTCCTCTGGTCCGAGACTCTCCCACTATAGGAAACATCCTCTCCACATCCACTCTATCTGTGTCCTCTGGTCGTAGACTCTCCCACTATAGGAAACATCCTCTCCACATCCACTCTATCTGTGTCCTCTGGTCCTAGACTCCCCCCACTACAGGAAACATCCTCTCCACATCCACTCTATCTGTGTCCTCTGGTCCCAGACTCCCCCACTATAGGAAACATCCTCTCCACATCCACTCTGTCTGTGTCCTCTGGTCGTAGACTCTCCCACTACAGGAAACATCCTCTCCACATCCAGTGTAGAGGCCTTTCAATATTCGATAGGTTCATTCCCACGAACTCTGTGCCAGATTAAACGAAATCCCTTCTGCTGGTACAATCTCCGTCTCCCTCCATTCCCTGCATCTCCCCGTGTCTGTCGGACAGCCTCTCGAACCACCCACCCCTGGGCAGCACATCCCAGACTCCCACCGGTCTGTGTGTGTGAAAAAAACAGACACACCCATCCCCACCTTCCAGACACTGACTTCTTCCTGAAGGCCTCTGCCTTCCCGCTGATCCGGTAGTCGTCCATTTTCTTCTCGTAGTCCTTCTTCGCCAGGGCCGCCTTTCCATCCCACTCCTGCAGGGAGAGACGGGCGTGTGGGGACGGAGCAGAGGGGAGAGGGGGCGAAAATATCAGAGCCCAACGTCTCACAAACCAGGGAGGGTCGCAGGGGAGAGAGAGGACAACAGAGACAGGGGCGTGTCAGATACAGGAGGGGGTGACGGAGACGGGGAGGGGTGTAGGGGAGGGAGGGGGTGACGGAGATGGGGAGGGGTGTAGGGGAGGGAGGGGGTGACGGAGACGGGGAGGTGTGTAGGTGAGGGAGGGGGCGACTGAGACGGGGAAGGGTGTCGGGGAGGGAGGGGGTGACGGAGACGGGGAGGGGGTGACGGAGACGGGGAGGGGTGTAGGGGAGGGAGGGGGTGAGGGAGACGGGGAGGGGGTGAGGGAGACGGGGAGGGGGTGAGGGAGACGGGGAGGGGTGTAGGGGAGGGAGGGGGTGACGGAGACGGGGAGGGGTGTAGGGGAGGGAGGGGATGACGGAGACGGGGAGGGGGTGACGGAGACGGGGACGGAGGGGGTGACGGAGACAGGGTGGGAGGGAGGGGGTGACAGTTAACCAAAACACTCACCTCCTTTTTATCCTTGGACATGGCCTTCCACAACTCTCCTGCCTTCTTGGAGAGTTCGGTCACACTAATGCCAGGATTGTCCGATTTAATCTTCTCCCGGTTAGCATTCAGCCACAGCATGTAGGCAGACATCGGCCGCTTGGGAGCGCTGGGGTCCTTCTCCTTCCCCTTCTTACCCTGCGGAGTGTCAGTGAGATCATCCACAGCGTCAGACCCTTCCTCGTCCCATCACACACTCCCGGGGTCAGACACAGAGTGAATCTCCCTCCGCACCGTCCCATCACACACTCCCGGGGTCAGACACAGAGTGAATCTCCCTCCGCACCGTCCCATCACACACTCCCGGGGTCAGACACAGAGTGAATCTCCCTCCGCACCGTCCCATCACACACTCCCGGGGTCAGACACAGAGTGAATCTCCCTCCGCACCGTCCCATCGCACATTCCCGGGGTCAGACACAGAGTGAATCTCCCTCCACACCGTCCCATCACACACTCCCGGGGTCAGACACAGAGTGAATCTCCCTCCGCACCGTCCCGTCACACACTCCCGGGGTCAGACACAGAGTGAACCTCCCTCCACACCGTCCCATCACACACTCCCGGGGTCAAACACAGAGTGAATCTCCCTCCACACCGTCCCATCACACACTCCCGGGGTCAAACACAGAGTGAATCTCCCTCCACACCGTCCCATCACACACTCCCGGGGTCAGACACAGAGTGAATCTCCCTCCGCACCGTCCCATCACACACTCCCGGGGTCAGACACAGAGTGAATCTCCCTCCGCACCGTCCCGTCACACACTCCCGGGGTCAGACACAGAGTGAATCTCCCTCCACACCGTCCCATCACACACTCCCGGGATCAGACACAGAGTGAATCTCCCTCCACACCGTCCCGTTACACACTCCCGGGGTCAGACACACAGAGTGAATCTCCCCCCACACCGTCCCATCACACACTCCCGGGGTCAGACACAGGGTGAATCTCCCTCCGCACAGTCCCATCACACACTCCCGGGGTCAGACACAGAGTGAATCTCCCTCCGCACCGTCCCATCACACACTCCCGGGGTCAGACACGGGGTGAATCTCCCACCACACCGTCCCATCACACACTCCCGGGGTCAGACACAGAGTGAATCTCCCTCCGCACCGTCCCACCACACACTCCCGGGGTCAGACACAGAGTGAATCTCCCTCCACACCGTCCCGTCACACTCTCCCGGGGTCAGACACAGAGTGAATCTCCCTCCGCACCGTCCCATCACACACTCCCGGGGTCAGACACAGAGTGAATCTCCCTCCACACCGTCCTGTCACACACTCCCGGGGTCAGACACAGAGTGAATCTCCCTCCGCACCATCCCATCACACACTCCCGGGGTCAGACACAGAGTGAATCTCCCCCCACACCGTCCCGTCACAGACTCCCGGGGTCAGACACAGAGTGAATCTCCTTCCACACCGTCCCATCACACACTCCCGGGGTCAGACACAGAGTGAATCTCCCTCCACACCGTCCCGTTACACACTCCCGGGGTCAGACACACAGAGTGAATCTCCCCCCACACCGTCCCATCACACACTCCCGGGGTCAGACACAGGGTGAATCTCCCTCCGCACAGTCCCATCACACACTCCCGGGGTCAGACACAGAGTGAATCTCCCTCCGCACCGTCCCATCACACACTCCCGGGGTCAGACACGGGGTGAATCTCCCACCACACCGTCCCATCACACACTCCCGGGGTCAGACACAGAGTGAATCTCCCTCCGCACCGTCCCACCACACACTCCCGGGGTCAGACACAGAGTGAATCTCCCTCCACACCGTCCCGTCACACTCTCCCGGGGTCAGACACAGAGTGAATCTCCCTCCGCACCGTCCCATCACACACTCCCGGGGTCAGACACAGAGTGAATCTCCCTCCACACCGTCCTGTCACACACTCCCGGGGTCAGACACAGAGTGAATCTCCCTCCGCACCATCCCATCACACACTCCCGGGGTCAGACACAGAGTGAATCTCCCCCCACACTGTCCCGTCACAGACTCCCGGGGTCAGACACAGAGTGAATCTCCTTCCACACCGTCCCATCACACACTCCCGGGGTCAGACACAGAGTGAATCTCCCTCCACACCGTCCTGTCACACAGTCCCGGGGCCACCTACCTCAGCCCGTTTCTTTGGGGCTTTCTCCTTGACGATCTTCGGCTTCTTGGCCGGGACCTTCTTGTGCCTCTCGTCGTCGCTCTGCTCCTCCTGGCTGCTGGACGAACTTCCTGCCGCGTTGCTGTCATACCTGGGGAGGGAGGGAGGTGCGTTCAGACCGACTGCCATTCGCCGGCCAGTCCCCTGCATCGCAGGCAGGCCCCAAACCCCCACCTCGGCCTGGCCCCGCCCGCAGGAAAGTCACTCCCCCCGCACCCACAGGCTCTTCACACACCCAGTCCTGCCCCTCCAAATGAACCTAGCTCAAATAACAACAGAAAGCCCCACCCACACATACAGATCCCGTCCCTCCAAGACGGGAGGAGAGAGAGCAGCACGCCACGCGTCCGCTGCCCTCCGGTGAAAAATGATATTGTATCTGTTAAATAGGGGCCGTGGACAATTCTGATTTGATGGAGATGGACGTGGAAGCACAGAGGAACACCCGGAGAAATTTCTGAGACGCCCGTCCGCTGGTGTCCTGACTGCGCGGCCGGGAACCTTCCGGAGGGAAGGCCTGAAAATCCCCGGCCTTGCCTGCTGCTGGCGACCGAGGTTGAGGTCGAATCGGTCGGGCAGAGATGGCGCTCAGTGCTCGGTGTCGGAGGGTCAAAGTTTTCGGGTGACTCAGAGTCAGACTGTGGTCGGGCATGGCAAGGAGAGTTTTTCTTCCTTCTCCCGTCTGCATGAGATGTGGGACATTTGAGAAACTTTGAACTTTTTACTGTGCTCATGGACTTCTTCATCAAGTTATGGTATTGTTGCACTGTTGTCACTATATGTTATAATTATGTGGTTTTGTTAGTTTTTTTCAGTCTTGGTCTGTCCTGAGTTTTGTGATATCACACCAGAGGAATATTGTATCATTTCTTAATGCATGCATTACCAAATGACAATAAAAGAGGACTGCGTGTCTTCATAATCTAAATCTAGTAAAAAAAAATTAGCCCCCCCCCCACACAGGAAATACCCAATGCAGAAGACCCCACTCTCTCCTCTCCCTCTAACACGTCTCCCACTGCGTTGCCTCCAGCCCGCCCCGGAGAAACTCACTCCTCGTCAACCTCCTCGTCCTCCTCTCCGGGATTGAAGGACTCGTCTGGAAGAGAGAGGACGCGAATCGTGAGTGCCGGGGCAGCGGGAGAGGGCGGGGCGTCACGGGAGCGGCCCGCCGGGGCAGGGGGGAGCGTGGGGAGAGTTCGACGTCTCTGGGCCCGCACTGGGACGGAGTGGGGGGTGGGAAATCCCACTGGCTCACGGACGCGGCGTGGACTCGGAGAGCTCGTTTCCGTCGGAGACGGACACGAGGAGACAAAGTGAATCGGGGCACGATTGCCACACTGTTCCTCTGGGTTCGTCGGCCACGTGGAGAGGGGGGAGCCTGCCACACGGGCGCCAGGCCGCGCTCCGCGTCGAAATGCCCTGGGTTGGGTATCGCACCAACAGCTGGGACGCAACTCCCACAGTCGGGCCCGGCGGCCGGAGGCCTCGTCACTGAGGTGGAGGGAGGGACGCACGGTGGTGCCTGAAATGCAGGAGGGCGTGTCAGAGTCACCGAGAGAGGGGAGAAGGGACAACCTCTGGGGTCTTCCACGCCGACGGCCGCCTTCCCTGGGCAGCAGGAGGGGCAGACGGAGTCCGCGGAGGAGGGGCTGCTTCCCACGGCATTTCGAGCCGCCCCTGCGACCTCCCGGGGTTGGACGCTTTCGGATGGGATGCCCTGTGCGGTGTATCGCCCGCAGAACGCGGGGAGGGTGGACAGGGAGACGCCAGCTCTCTTCGGCCTCGGACGTAGGTGCTGCCAGTCTTCCCGGGCCGGAGCCCGCGAGGTGGGACTCGCACGCGCAGTGTCCAGGCTCGGGGGGCCATCGAGGGGGGATGGGACGCGGGAATTCCGTCAGGCCCGGCGGCCGGGGCGGGAGACGCTCACCCGATTCGTCGCCAGAGTCGCTGTCGTTTGCCGTTTCCTCCCGGATCCGGCCCTCCGCCTTCACCTGCTCCAGGTAGGCGTCGTGTTGGTCGTCGTCAGAGTCGGCGTACTCGTCGTAGGTCTGCTTGATGCTCTGAGGGAGAGGAGAGAAGGGGGGCAGCCATTAGCGAGGGGAGTGGGGCAGGGGCGGGCGGTGAAACTGTGGCCACAGGCGGAGTCACCCGGGAGGGTTAAAGCGGACGCGAACGGGGTCTCCATCAGTCAAAGGTTACAGGTAGAAGACAGGAGACTGAGGCTGAAGGGGCAATAAATCAGACCGAATGGCCTAACTCAGCTCCCACTGCCGCAGGGCGCAGTAGCCCAGCAGTCAATGCAACGTCTTACAGTGCCAGTTAGCGAGCTGCGAGGAACAGACCGGTCCTAGACTCCCCCACCACAGGAAACATCCTCTCCACATCCACTCTATCTGTGTCCTCTGGTCCTAGACTCCCCCACCACAGGAAACATCCTCTCCACATCCACTCTATCTGTGTCCTCTGGTCCCAGACTCCCCCACTACAGGAAACATCCTCTCCACATCCACTCTATCTGTGTCCTCTGGTCCGAGACTCCCCCACTACAGGAAACATCCTCTCCACATCCACTCTGTCTGTGTCCTCTGGTCCTAGACTCCCCCACTACAGGAAACATCCTCTCCCCATCCACTCTATCTGTGTCCTCTGGTCCTAGATGCCCCGCACTATAGGAAACATCCTCTCCCCATCCACTCTATCTGTGTCCTCTGGTCCTAGACTCCCCCACTATAGGAAACATCCTCTCCACATCCACTCTATCTGTGTCCTCTGGTCCGAGACTCCCCCACTACAGGAAACATCCTCTCCACATCCACTCTGTGTCCTCTGGTCCTAGACTCCCCCACTATAGGAAACATCCTCTCCAAATCCACTCTATCTGTGTCCTCTGGTCCTAGACTCCCCCACCATAGGAAACATCCTCTCCACATCCACTCTGTCTGTGTCCTCTGGTCCTAGACTCCCCTACTACAGGAAACATCCTCTCCACATCCACTCTATCAAGGCCTTTCACCAAATCCATGGGTTTCAATGAGGTCTCCCCTCATTCTTCTGAATTGCTGTGAGTACAGGCCCAGAGCCATCAAACCCTCTTCACGTGACAAGCTGTTTAAATCCGGAATCATTTTCGTGAACCTCCTCCGAACTCTCTCCAGTGTCAGCACATCCTTTCTAAGATAAAGGGCCCAAAACTGCCCACAGTACTCCAAGTGAGGCCTCACCAGAGCCTTATAAAGCCCCAGCGTTACACTCTTGCTTTAATATTCTTCTTCAAACTAAGTTCTCCCATGTGCCACAGAGGTTCCTGGTGATGACTGAGTGTCGGTTCGATCAGGTTCCCCGTGGCAGGCTCATTCAGAACCCATGGGGGGTTCCCTGGATCCAGGGAAACTGTGCTGTGTGGATTCGGACTTGGCTTGCCCGCAGAACGCAGAGGGTGGCCGGACACCAAACGTGTTCTGCCCCGAGGTCCGCGACCGGCGGTGTGCCGGGAGCCCAGCTCTCTGCGGTTTTTACGAGCGACTTAGATGAGGAAGTGGGGGGGGGGGGTTAGTGAGTCTGCAGACGGCAGGAGGGTCGGTGGAGTTGTGGAGGGTGTGGAGGGTTGTCGTGGGTGACCGCGGGACGCTGACAGGACGTAGAGCCGGGCTGAGAGGTGGCAGATGCAGTTCAGCCCGGAAAGGTCGGACTTGACGGCAGAGTACAGGGTCAATGGCAGAATATTTAGCAGTTTGGACGAACAGAGAGATCTCGGGGTCCACGTCCTCACATCCCACAAAGTTGATAGGGTGGTGAAGAAGGCGTTTGATGTGTTGGCCTTCATTAGTCGGGGGATTGAGTTCAACAGCTGTGAGGTAACGTTACAGATCTATAAAACCCTGGTCAGACCCACACTTGGAGTATCGTGTTCACTTCTGGTCCCCTCATTATAGGAAGGATGTGGAAGCTTTAGAGAGGGTGCAGAGGAGATTGACCGGGACGCTGCCTGGATTAGGGCTGGTGCAGAGGAGATTCACCAGGGGGAGGGGGGAGGGGGGAGGGGGAGGGGAGGGAGGAGGGGGGAGGAGTGAGGGGGGAGGAGGGGGGGAGGAGTGAGGGGAGACGCGCACCCAGTTCCCTCCACTCACCTCCTTCATGCCTCGGTTTTTAATGTTCAACTTTTTGGCGTTGACAAAGTCAAACAGCTTTCCGTACTCCTCCTGGGGGGGGGGGGGGGGTAGAGGTTACCAACATCACCAATTGCTGAGTGAGCCCCACCCCAGGGGGAGAACTGTCTCCACCCTGTCCCATCGCTCCCCTGCACTCCTTCTCTTTACCCGGTGGTATAGAAGAGTTTCTGAACCCACCCCACCCTCAGTCTGACCTCTCCACCCCCCCCCTGACCCACTCTCCTTTCCCAGTCCCCCCCACTCCTCTCTGTCCGTCTCCCGTACCTCCCGGTCTCCCCCCCTCCCATCTACCCACTCTCGCCCTCCATCCCCCGACTTCTCAATGCCAGACCCCTATCCCCCCCTCCCCCTTGCCCGTCCTTCTCCCACACCGCCCCCCCCCGTCACGTTCCTGTCTCCCACCCCCCCCACCCCGGTCACATCCTTGTTTCCCCCCCCTCCCTCCGGTCACCCTCCCCGTCTCCCACCCCCACCCCTCAGCCACGGTCACATCCCCGTCCCACCACCCTCCCCCTGGTCACATCCCCGTCTCCCACGCCCCACCCCAGTCACATCCCTGTCTCCCACGCCCCCACCCAGTCACATCCCCGTCTCCCACGCCCCCACCCAGTCACATCCCCTTCTCCCACGCCCCACCCAGTCACATCCCTGTCTCCCCCCTCCCCCCCGGTCACCTCCCCGTCTCCCCACGCCCCACCCCCCGCCACCTCCCCATCTCCCACCCCCACCCGGCCACCTCCCCGTTTCCCAACCTCCGGCCACGTCCCCATCTCTCCCCCCACCCCCCCCGCCCCCAAGCCAGGTCCCGTCTCCCCCCCACCCCCCGGCCACGTCCCCGTCTCCCCCCCCCGCCCCCCTCACCTCTCGATGCTGCTGAAGGTATACAAGCCGCCTTGCTTGGTCTCGATCTCGAAGTCAAAGGAGCGGGTGGTGGTGGTGCCGCCGGGGCAAAGTTGACGTGGGAGATCTCGTCGAAGCGGATGTGGACGGGCGGCTTGTGCACGTAGATAAACCCGCGCTCCAGCGGGTAGAGCAGCCCGGAGCTGGCCTTGTACGAGCAGCTGATGCAGTGAGCCCCCGAGTTCCTGCCGGGGGGTGGGGGGGACAGAGAGAGGGAGTCAGAGGGACGGCCGGGGAGGGCAGGGCAAACGAGCTCACCCCGGGAGCTGAGCTCAGCTCCGACGGTCGTTGTCTTCCAGGGTCGAATTCGGCACGTTGCTGGGTCGTCACAGCTCACAACAGGCGGAACCCGTCAGCCAGTCCGTTCCTCGATGGCCTGCTGGCTGCAATCCATTGCAGCCGCCTCTGTGGACAAGCTCTCCATTACGTCCCCCCTCCCCCCCGCCACCACCCCAGGGCAGCCGTGATATTGTCCCTGACTGCCCCAGCATAGAAAATCTACAGCCCATTACAGGCCCAATGGCCCACTGTGTCGTGCCGACCACATCACCTACTCTGGAGATTGCCTACAATTTCCCTAGCCTTTCGAACCTCCATGAACCTCTCCAAGGTCTCTGAAAAGACCCTGTCGTATCCCCCTCCACCACTGTCGCCGGGGTGAGAGAGACTGAATTGTTTAAACAGAGAGCGGTGAGGACACAGACTCACTGCCGGGGTGAGAGAGACTGAATTGTTTAAAACAGAGAGCGGTGAGGACACAGACTCACTGCCGGGGTGACGGAGACTGAATTGTTTAAAACAGAGAGCGGTGAGGACACAGACTGACTGCCGGGGTGAGAGACACTGAATTGTTTAAAACAGAGAGCGGTGAGGACACAGACTCACTGCTGGGTGTGAGAGAGACTGAATTGTTTAAAACAGAGAGCGGTGAGGACACAGACTGACTGCCGGGGTGACGGAGACTGAATTGTTTAAAACAGAGAGCGGTGAGGACACAGACTCACTGCCGGGGTGACGGAGACTGAATTGTTTAAAACAGAGAGCAGTGAGGACACAGACTCACTGCCGGGGTGACGGAGACTGAATTGTTTAAAACAGAGAGCAGTGAGGACACAGACTCACTGCCGGGGTGAGAGAGACTGAATTGTTTAAAACAGAGAGCAGTGAGGACACAGACTGACTGCCGGGGTGAGAGAGACTGAATTGTTTAAAACAGAGAGCGGTGAGGACACAGACTCACTGCCGGGGTGACGGAGACTGAATTGTTTAAAACAGAGAGCGGTGAGGACACAGACTGACTGCCGGGGTGACGGAGACTGAATTGTTTAAAACAGAGAGCGGTGAGGACACAGACTCACTGCCGGGGTGAGGGAGACTGAATTGTTTAAAACAGAGAGCGGTGAGGACACAGACTGACTGCCGGGGTGAGAGAGACTGAATTGTTTAAAACAGAGAGCGGTGAGGACACAGACTCACTGCCGGGGTGAGAGAAGCTGAATTGTTTAAAACAGAGAGGGGTGAGGACACAGACTCACTGCCGGGGTGACGGAGACTGAATTGTTTAAAAAAGAGAGCGGTGAGGACACAGACTTACTGCCGGGGTGACGGAGACTGAATTGTTTAAAACAGAGAGCGGTGAGGACACAGACTCACTGCCGGGGTGAGAGAGACTGAATTGTTTAAAACAGAGAGCGGTGAGGACACCGACTCACTGCCGGGGTGAGAGAGACTGAATTGTTTAAAACAGAGAGCGGTGAGGACACAGACTCACTGCCGGGGTGAGAGAGGCTGAATTGTTTAAAACAGAGAGGGGTGAGGACACAGACTCACTGCCGGGGTGACGGAGACCGAATTGTTTAAAAAAGAGAGCGGTGAGGACACAGACTTACTGCCGGGGTGACGGAGACTGAATTGTTTAAAACAGAGAGCGGTGAGGACACAGACTCACTGCTGGGGTGACGGAGACTGAATTGTTTAAAACAGAGAGCGGTGAGGACACAGACTCACTGCCGGGGTGAGAGAGACTGAATTGTTTAAAACAGAGAGCGGTGAGGACACAGACTGACTGCCGGGGTGAGAGACACTGAATTGTTTAAAACAGAGAGCGGTGAGGACACAGACTCACTGCCGGGGTGACGGAGACTGAATTGTTTAAAAAAGAGAGCGGTGAGGACACAGACTCACTGCCGGGGTGACGGAGACTGAATTGTTTAAAACAGAGAGCGGTGAGGACACAGACTCACTGCCGGGGTGACGGAGACTGAATTGTTTAAAACAGAGAGCGGTGAGGACACAGACTCACTGCCGGGGTGAGAGAGACTGAATTGTTTAAAACAGAGAGCAGTGAGGACACAGACTCACTGCCGGGGTGAGAGAGACTGAATTGTTTAAAACAGAGAGCGGTGAGGACACAGACTCACTGCCGGGGTGACGGAGACTGAATTGTTTAAAACAGAGAGCGGTGAGGACACAGACTCACTGCCGGGGTGACGGAGACTGAATTGTTTAAAACAGAGAGCGGTGAGGACACAGACTCACTGCTGGGGTGAGAGAGACTGAATTGTTTAAAACAGAGAGCGGTGAGGACACAGACTCACTGCCGGGGTGACGGAGACTGAATTGTTTAAAACAGAGAGCGGTGAGGACACAGACTGACTGCCGGGGTGACGGAGACTGAATTGTTTAAAACAGAGAGCGGTGAGGACACAGACTCACTGCTGGGGTGACGGAGACTGAATTGTTTAAAACAGAGAGCGGTGAGGACACAGACTCACTGCCGGGGTGAGAGAGACTGAGTTGTTTAAAACAGAGAGCGGTGAGGACACAGACTCACTGCCGGGGTGACGAAGACTGAATTGTTTAAAACAGAGAGCGGTGAGGACACAGACTGACTGCCGGGGTGACGGAGACTGAATTGTTTAAAACAGAGAGCGGTGAGGACACAGACTCACTGCTGGGGTGAGAGAGACTGAATTGTTTAAAACAGAGAGCGGTGAGGACACAGACTCACTGCCGGGGTGAGAGAGAGTGAATTGTTTAAAACAGAGAGCGGTGAGGACACAGACTGACTGCCGGGGTGAGAGAGACTGAATTGTTTAAAACAGAGAGCGGTGAGGACACAGACTCACTGCCGGGGTGAGAGAGACTGAATTGTTTAAAACAGAGAGCGGTGAGGACACAGACTCACTGCCGGGGTGAGAGAGACTGAATTGTTTAAAACAGAGAGCGGTGAGGACACCGACTCACTGCCGGGGTGAGAGAGACTGAATTGTTTAAAACAGAGAGCGGTGAGGACACAGACTCACTGCCGGGGTGACGGAGACTGAATTGTTTAAAACAGAGAGCGGTGAGGACACAGACTCACTGCCGGGGTGACGGAGACTGAATTGTTTAAAACAGAGAGCGGTGAGGACACAGACTCACTGCTGGGGTGAGAGAGACTGAATTGTTTAAAACAGAGAGCAGTGAGGACACAGACTCACTGCTGGGGTGAGAGAGACTGAATTGTTTAAAACAGAGAGCGGTGAGGACACAGACTCACTGCCGGGGTGACGAAGACCGAATTGTTTGAAACAGAGAGCGGTGAGGACACAGACTCACTGCCGGGGTGACGGAGACTGAATTGTTTGAAACAGAGAGCGGTGAGGACACAGACTCACTGCCGGGGTGAGAGAGACTGAATTGTTTAAAACAGAGAGCGGTGAGGACACAGACTCACTGCCGGGGTGACGGAGACTGAATTGTTTAAAACAGAGAGCGGTGAGGACACAGACTGACTGCCGGGGTGAGAGAGACTGAATTGTTTAAAACAGAGAGCGGTGAGGACACAGACTCACTGCCGGGGTGAGAGAGACTGAATTGTTTAAAACAGAGAGCGGTGAGGACACAGACTCACTGCCGGGGTGACAGAGACTGAATTGTTTAAAACAGAGAGCGGTGAGGACACAGACTCACTGCCGGGGTGATATCTGCCCCTCACATCAGCCACAGAGCGCGGACTACGGTGGTTGTGTCGGCCTGCGGCCGATCCCTCGCGGGCGTCCACCCTCCACTCCCCCACCGCGCCGACCGGGCACCCCGTCACTCACCCCACGAAGTTCCCGGGGACGGTGATCTTGCGGCTGACCAGCGACTTCATTATGCGACTCACCACCTCGTACAGGGGTCCCGCCATATCCCGGCTCAGCTTCCCGTCGAACTTCTTCGCCACCTCCTCTCTGGGAAAGGAAGTGGGGCCGTGAGGGGTCCCGAAACAAAGCCCCCTCCCCAGCCATCCCACACCACAGAAACAGGCCCCCCCCCGGGTCAACTTTACAGTCGACAGTGGGCAGCTCAGCCAGTCCTTTCAGCTCGCGTGTTCTCCATGTCTAAACCTTTCCTACCTGTGTCCCTGTCCGAGTGTCGTCAATGTACCTGCCTCGACCACTCCCTCTGGCAACTCGTTCCACAGACAGACCACCCTCCAAGTGGACAAAATTGCCTTCAGATCTCCTACTGAATCTCACTCTGCACTCTTTCCAGTTTAATGGCATCTTGCGTAATCTCCCCTACTACCGTAAACCGAGTTCCCTCCATCCCTCAACACTCCCCAGCTTTCACGGTGCGTGTCCTACCCTCGTACGCCGAGGTCCCCCTGTCCCTTTACGCTCCCCACCGTTCACGCTGTGTTACAGCCATCACCCACAGTCCCTCTCGCCCACACTCACTCGCTCATGTTCAACGTCAGGCTCAGCTCATCATCCTTGGAGAAAAGCAGAATCAGGAAGTGATACCGGGTCTGTCCTTGTTTGATTGGAGGATCCAGACTGATCTGTAATGCAAGATAGCCAATTGGATCGCAGGATGGCAGTGTGTGTTGGGACGGTGCGGAGGGAGATTCGCTCTGTGTCTGACCCCGGGAGTGTGTGATGGGACGGTGCGGAGGGAGATTCGCTCTGTGTCTGACCCCGGGAGTGTGTGATGGGACGGTGCGGAGGGAGATTCGCTCTGTGTTTGACCCCGGGAGTGTGTGATGGGACGGTGCGGAGGGAGATTCACTCTGTGTCTGACCCCGGGAGTGTGTGATGGGACGGTGCGGAGGGAGATTCACTGTGTGTCTGACCCCGGGAGTGTGTGATGGGACGGTGTAGAGGGAGCTTCACTCTGTGTCTGACCCCGGGAGTGTGTGATGGGACGGTGCGGGGGGAGATTCGCTCTGTGTCTGACCCCGGGAGTGTGTGATGGGACGGTGCGGAGGGAGATTCACTCTGTGTCTGACCCCGGGAGTGTGTGACGGGACGGTGCGGAGGGAGATTCACTCTGTGTCTGACCCCGGGAGTGTGTGATGGGACGGTGTGGAGGGAGATTCGCTCTGTGTCTGACCCCGGGAGTGTGTGACGGGACGGTGCGGGGGGAGATTCACTCTGTGTCTGACCCCTTTTTTTTTTTTTTTTTTTACAAAATTCTTTATTACAAATGTCGGTGCCATACAATATTTACAAACCCAGTGAATAACACATTTACTACACTACAAACAGACAATACATGTTAAACCAATATATTGCCATCCTCGTCAATGATGGCATTTACACCCCGCGGAGCCCAACGGTCCCGGAACATCTCGACGGTCGCCGTGGACTGTGCGTATTCCTTTTCAATGTTCACCCGGGCTCGAACATACCCCCTAAACATAGCCAGGCAGTCCGCCCGGGGAGAACCTCCTGCCACCCTTTTCCAGGAGCCACGGATGGCAATTTTCGCCAGCCCCAGGAGCAAGTTGACAAGGACATCCTCATCCCTCTGTGCCCCCCTCCTTACTGGATGACCATATATGAATAGGGTGGGACTGAAATGCAACCAGAAGGCGAGAAGCAGCCCACGCAAATACGCGAAAAGGGGCTGCAGCCTCACACACTCCACGTACATATGGTACACGGTCTCCTCCAGCCCGCAGAAGTGACACGCGGCTGGGAGATCCGTGTACAAACTAAAGAACTTATTGCAGGGCACCGCTTTATGCAGCACCCTCCAGCCGAGATCCCCAAGGTGCATGGGAAGGACTCCCTTGTAGAGGGACTTCCACTGGGGACCCCCCTCACCTCCAGGTGGAAAGACCGACCGCCATGGCGTGTCGGGACGGTGGACAAATGCTAGGAAGTGGAGGGTGTGGAGCAGCAGCCCATAAAGGTACCTCCTGCCTGCATCCCTGAATGGGATTGTGGGTGTTGATGAAAGACGGCTCAAGTTGTGTGGATTCGTCTCTCGGGTAAGGCTGCGGGGCCTGGGCCCGACGAGCAGCTCAGCCCGAGTCGTTCCACACACCTGAGCCGCACTGACATCCGTTGAGACAGGGCAAGGGTCGGCCAGGACCCCGCCCTCTGCCAGAGGAGGGGATTCCCGGCCTGAGGCAACCATGTTCCAGACTCTCAGTAGGTCCTGATAGAAGCCGGGCAGCCTCTGCAAAGCAGCACGGCTGACGCCCGCCGGTGGTAGCTGCATATCTTCGGCAAGACAGCAGCCCCTCCGGAGGAAGAAAGTCGCCAACACGTGCCACCTGGGAGGGTGCTCGGCGTACAGGAATCTCTGCAGCGTCCTGAGGCGGAGAGCCGCCAGTCGTGTGCGTACACACACCAGCGACTGTCCGCCCTCTCCTTCTGGGAGACTCAGAACCGCTGCAGAGACCCAGTGCTTCCTGTTTCCCCAGAAGAAGTCCACTAGCTTCCTCTGCATTCTTGCGACAAAAGGGGCAGGGGGGGCCAAGGTGACCATCCGGTACCACAACATGGAGGCCACCAGCTGGTTTATGACCACCACCCTGCCTCGATAGGAAAGCACCCTGAGAAGGCCTGACCAGCGCCCTAGCCGGGCCATGACCTTTGTCTCCAGGTCCTGCCAGTTCGCCAGCCAGGTCTCCCCAGAAGGACTCAGGTAGACTCCCAGATAGAGAAGACGTCTGGTGCTCCACTCAAAAGCTCTCATCTCCTCCGGCAGGGAGTCCACCTGCCACTGGCCTACTAAGAGTCCGGAACATTTCGCCCAGTTGATCCTGGCGGAGGATGCCGCCGAGAAAACATCTTGGCACTCGCGCATCCTCCGCAGGTCACAGGGGTCTGTCATCATGAGGAGTACGTCATCGGCGTAGGCCGAGAGGACGACCCCCATGTCCGGTTCGCGCAGAACCAGACCTGTCAGCCTTCGCCGAAGAAGGCCGAGGAATGGCTCGACACAGATCGCATACAGTTGACCGGACATGGGGCACCCTTGACGCACTCCTCTTCGGAAGTGGATAGGTCCTGTCAATGATCCATTAATTTTAACTAGGCACTCTGCGGCAGAGTACAGGAGCCGAACTCGGGCCACAAAGTGTGGTCCGAGCCCAAAAGCCTGCAGGGTGCCCACCAGGAAACTGTGGTCCACCCGGTCAAAAGCCTTCTCCTGGTCAAGAGAAAGAAACGCTGCCGGGGTCCCAGTCTCCTGGAGTAGGTGGATCAGGTCCCGTACTAGGTGGACATTGTCCTGGATGGAGCGGCCCGGGACTGTATAAGATTGGTCAGGATGGACCACCTGTCCAATTACCGAACCCAGACGGTTGGCCATTGCCCGGGCGAAGATCTTGTAGTCCACGCACAAGAGGGAGACCGGCCGCCAGTTCTTTAGCAGGCGGAGGTCTCCCTTCTTGAGCAGTAGGACCACAACAGCTCTCCGCCATGAGAGGGGCATTTCTCCAGTGGCTAGGCTCTCCCCTAGGACAAGGCTGTAATCATCCCCCAGGACATCCCAAAAAGCCTGATAAAACTCAACACTCAGTCCATCCAAACCAGGGGACTTGCCCCTCCGGAGTTGCCGAAGGGCAGTGGACAGCTCCTCCCGAGTCAGGGGGGCATCCAGACGCACTGCGTCCTCTGGGCTGACCTTCGGCAAATCCTCCCAGACCTCATTACACGCCTCCGCATTTGACGGATCAGGTGAGAATAAGGACCGATAGAATGAACGGACCTCGTTGTTAATTCCATCAGGGTCCGTGATGGAGGAGCCATCGGCAGCCAGCAGCTCCACTAGCTGCTTTTGAACTCCCCGCCACCTTTCCAACGAGTAGAAGAAGGGTGAGCCACGGTCCAAATCCTGCAGCATTTGGATCCGTGACCTCACGTACGCACCTCGGGACTGTTGAAGCTGCAGGTTCCTTAGTGCGTCCTTCTTCTCCTGGTATTCCTGCCACAGCTGTTGGTCTCCAGCGGTCGGACCGAGGCGGGACTCCAGGTCAAGCAACGCTCTCTCAAGCCGCTCAACCTCAGAGCTCCGCCTCTTTGTCGACCCCCTAGTGTACTCCCGACATAAAAACCGGATGTGGGCTTTGCCCACATCCCACCATAGCCGTAGGGAGCAGAAATCTCTTCGCCTCTCCTTCCAGGAGACCCAGAAAGCTCGGAACGAATCCCGGAATCGGCTGTCCTCCAGCAGCCGGTTGTTAAAATGCCAGTACCCGGATCCCACCCGAGGGTGTAGTGGAATAAATTCCATCCACACAAGGTGATGATCCGAGCACGACACCGGCCGCATGGAGGACGCCGACACGCGGGAGACGTAGGCCCGAGAGATGTAAATGCGGTCTATCCTGGAACCTCCTTCTCTAGACCTTCTCGAGAAGGCGCTAGAGTTGGGGTGAAGATTCCGCCAGCTGTCCACCAAGTCAAAGGAGCCGACTAGCTCCTTTAACTTTTTTGCCGATGCTGGGTCGCGTTGGAGGCCCGAACGGTCCTCCGCCTCGAGGGTACAATTGAAATCTCCCCCGAGGATGACGCAATCCCCAGGATCGATGGAGCTCAGCAGGGTGGACAGCTGGCAGAATAGGCACGTCTGCATCACACCGCGCCTGGGAGCATACACATTGATAAAATGCAATGGTACGCCATCCAGGCGCACAACCAGGTGGAGCAGACGGCCGGGCACAACGTCCTGGACTCTTTCAATTACTGGCTGGAAGGTCGGGGCCAACAGGATCGCCACCCCGCTAGAAATGGAGCTGAGGTGACTCATGTAGACCCCGCCCCGCCACTCCAGGAGCCAAGCAGACTCGTCCCCAGGGATGGTATGGGTTTCCTGCAGGAAACTCACCGTATACCGCCCATCCCTGAGGGCTGAGAGATTGTTATGCCTGCGAAGAGGACCCCTGCTGCCGTTTACGTTGAGACTGGCTATGGTAAGCTTCATGGCGGGAGCACACTAGGTCTCAGCAGCTGTGCCCATTTCGGTGAGAGCGGAGGCGCCCTCCACCACACTGTCCGGAAAGAAAGCAAGGTTACTTTTTGCCTTCCGGGCTCGAGCGGTACCAGCGACACCCTGTGACCCACCATCCCCCGTAGGAGCGAGGCTGCTTCTCCCTCTAAAGTCCCTTACTAGGTCATCTAGGAAGGATTTTAGTTGCCGTCTGTCGTTCCCCGCCACCGCATTCCTCTTTCCCTTTCCCTTTCGTCCGAGGATGACTCGCAGGGACCTCACCAGCCTCGGCATGCTGGGCCAGCGTAGCGAGGCTAGTTGAGGCCGGTGCTTGGCACCCTCAGAGGTAAGAATAAAATGCTTAATTTCCTCTACAGGTATCAATGGGGACTTCTCAGGAGGGGTGAGGATGTCCATTATTTCACTATCGAAAGAGTCCCCCTCCAACCCGTCACTGCAGACAGAATCCCCATCGGCCTCCCCGCATGTTCCAAAAGATGGCTGCGCTTGTGACCCATACCGCGCAGCGGGCACCTCGCTCTTACCTGCCCGCTCCACCGTCGCATCAGCCCCATCCACATTTGCGACAGTGGAGGGACAATCCCCAGGGACTCCCTGCAAGTCATTAATTGCTGGGGTCGACGTGCACAGAAAAACGCCCTCCCCAGGGGGCAGGCATAGAGGGGAACCCGGCACCTTTGGTCCAAGGGATTCACAAGCAGCCTGGTGCTGAGAATGAGAGCGCTTTGTCTCGTCTCCTCTTACATTATTCGGTACACTGGCCTCCAGAGAGGCGCTGACTTGTAGGTCCTGGGTGGAGGCCTCCAGGGCTGCCTCATTGGTGCAAACAGGGCTATCACAAGCTATTTGCACAACCACACCATCTTCCCCAGGACTGGTGGCTACATCTGGGGACTCAGGTTTAGAACCAACCCCTACCCGGATTCCCACCCCTTCCTGGGACTCCTCCGCATCTACATCCCCTGCCCTCTTGCGGGAACGTTCCCTTCTCCTCTTCACACCGGAGGAGCACACAGGTGCAGGCTTCACCGATGGGGCGGCGCTCTCTGTTTCCATCGCCCCGTCTGCTAGCGCACCTCCCCGAGCCCCACGCTCCACTTCAGGCGAAATGGGCGTGAGCTCTGCAGCCTCAAAGGCCCGCTTCTTACTGTGTTTGGATTTCCCCTTTGCCTTCTTACTCCGCACAGACTCCACCCCGTCCCCCACCCGAACCACAGGGAGAGGAGCAGGGACCGACCCAACCGTAGGAGTAGAGGTAGGGGTAGGGGCAGGGGCAGGGTGAGGGGCTGGGGCAGGATTACGGGCGGGGGCAGGGTCAGATGCAGGCGCAGATGCACGTGCAGGAGTAGGATCAGGGGCAGAGGTAGCTGGGGCACTGGTGCCCGAAATGGGCTCCCTCGGGTTCCGGCCGGCAGGACAGTCCCTCCGAAAGTGCCCCACCCCCCTGCACGCATGGCACCGCGGGCGCTCGGAGCTCCAGTACACCTGATAATCCACTCCCTCATGCCGGACAGTAAACCGGCCCTCAACATCGTCCTCCCTTTCCAGCTGCATGAATACCTGACGCCGGAAAGAGATTACGGTGCGGAGGGTGCGTCTCTTAAATTTGTGTCGGATGGCAGTGATCTCCGACCTTACTTGCCCTAAACGGGCCAGTGGAGGTAGCAAGTCCTCATTTGGAATGAAAGGCTTAACATGCCCAAGCACGATACGTTGCGTGGGGGCCGTCACCAGCTCCATAGGTAAAAAGATGTTGTCTACCGTGACTCCCCTGCTTAGGGCCCGGTGCACTAGCTCTTCATTCACCAGATAAAACACCGCCTTTCCAAACTCCTTCTCGGTGGCCAGAATACCACCTTTCCCAACAAGGTCCTCCATTGCCTCCGTACACTTTTCTAGTGTCATTCCAGGGCGCAAAATACATTGCACCCCACGTTCCACCTTCACCGACCGAAAAAGGGCGTTGTCCGAGGCCGGGGAGGCAGCCGCCCTTGCGTAACTCCCCGAAGGCCCGCGACTCCCCGGAGACCGGTCCGGCATGCTGGCGCTCTTTCCAGTCCGAGAATCCTTCAGCGGTGCCGGTTAGAAGTCCTGGAACGAGTCGAATAACTGGCCGGGAAAGTTTGCAATCGACAGTTCTCGCTGGCTCGACGCCAGGAAAGGCTCCGTCGGACTTGCAGAGACCCAGGCCGGGAGAGGCCGAAACGTCCTTCCAGATGCTTCGGCACCAACACCGGACGAAAATCAGGAAAAACAATGGAGGAGGAACGTTGCCCCGCTGTCAATGGGGGGGAACGACGGCGTTTGCCTCCGGTTTTGGAGCGAACCGGCTTCCTGGCGAGTTGCCAGCGGCCGCAGCTGGGAGCTACGCAGTTAGCAGCCGCCAACAAACCCAGCCCAAACCGGCAGTAAAACTGCACACCCAGTTTCTTCACCAGCGCCGTCACTCACTCGGTTGTTCAAGAGACTTTTAGAGCCACCTCCAAAGTATTCCACGAACTTTATCCAGTAGTTTTGCCTCGATTTCTCCCAGCTCAGTCAGCACAGCTCCTCTCTGTGTCTGACCCCGGGAGTGTGTGACGGGACGGTGCAGAGGGAGATTCAGTCTGTGTCTGACCCCGGGAGTGTGTGTTGGGACGATGCGGAGGGAGCCTCACTCTGTCTGACCCCAGACTCACCACAAAGAACATCTGCCTCTGGTCCTTGTGTGGGAGCAGGAAGAGGCGAAGGACGGTCGTGTAGGGGATCTTGTAGTCGAAGGTCTTTCCGTGAAGGTGCAGGAAGGTGGGATAGATTCGGATGTCGTACCGGCCACGAGGGGTCAGGCACTGGAGCTCCCGGAAGATGCAGAGGGCGTCTCCCGTCGCCTGGATGATGTCGGCCTGTGACAGGACGTTCTGGGAGAAGGCCTGTGGGAGGAGAAGGCCAAGAGTGACACAGGAGGAGGGGGTGGGGTGAGTGAGAGGATCTCACCTTCCCTCCGCTGCAGAGGTCCAGTTCTCTGTGTCTCCCTCACTCACTACACAGACACTTTGTCCCAAGCGTATCCCAGCAACAGTAAATTCCCATCTAAGCCTGTCCCATATCCCCCTCTATGTCTAAACCTTCCCTGTCCGTGTCCCTGTCCGAGTGTTGTTAATGTACCTGCCTCGACTACTTCCTCTGGCAGCTTGTTCCATAGACGAACTACCATCTGGGTGAAAAAGTTTCCTCTTGGTCCCCTATCAAATCTCTTTCTCCGTCTCCTGTGCCCTCTGGTTCCTGATTCCCTGACCCTGGGGGAAAAAGTCTGTGCACATTCACCCTATCTGTGCCCCTCGTGGTTTTACACACCTCTGTAAGGTCACCCCTGCACTCCAGGGAATAAAGTCCCAACCCGCCCGAACTCTCTCCGTAACTCAGTCCCTCGAGTCCCGGCGACATCCTCCTAAATCTCCCTCTGCACTCTTCCCAGCTCGACGGCATCTTTCCCACAGCAGGACGACCAAAACCGAACACAGTACTCCAAGTGCGGCCTCACCGACGTCTTGTACAACTGTGACGTGACCTCCCGCCTCCTGTACTCGGTGCCCTGACCGACGAAGGCCGGCGTGACAAACGTCTTCTTCACCGGCCTGTCTACCTGTGACCCCACTTTCAGAGAACTGTGTCCCCATACCCCTGGGTCCGTCTGTTCTACAACACTCCCCAGGGTCCCTGTCTACCTGTGACCCCACTTTCAGAGAACTGTGTCCCCGTACCCCTGGGTCCGTCTGTTCTACAACACTCCCCAGGGTCCCTGTCTACCTGTGACCCCACTTTCAGAGAACTGTGTCCCCGTACCCCGAGGACTACAACACTCCCCAGGGTCCCTGTCTACCTGTGACCCCACTTACTGAGAACTGTGTCCCTGTACCCCAAGGTCCCTCTGTTCTACAACACTCCCCGGGGTCCCTGTCTACCTGTGACCCCACTTTCAGAGAACTGTGTCCCCGTACCCCGAGGACTACAACACTCCCCAGGGTCCCTGTCTACCTGTGGCTCCACTTTCAGAGAACTGTGTCCCTGTACCCCGAGATCTCTCTGTTCTACAACACTCCCCGGGGTCCCTGTCTACCTGTGAACCCACTTTCAGAGAACTGTGTCCCCATACCCCGAGGACTACAACACTCCCCAGGGTCCCTGTCTACCTGTGACTCCACTTTCAGAGAACTGTGTCCCCGTACCCCGAGGTCTCTCTGTTCTACAACACTCCCCAGGGTCCCTGTCTACCTGTGACTCCACTTTCAGAGAACTGTGTCCCTGTACCCCGAGGTCTCTCTGTTCTACAACACTCCCCAGGGTCCCTGTCTACCTGTGACTCCACTTTCAGAGAACTGTGTCCCTGTACCCCGAGGTCTCTCTGTTCTACAACACTCGCCAGGGTCCGTCTACCTGTGACTCCACTTTCAGAGAACTGTGTCCCTGTACCCCGAGGTCTCTCTGTTCTACAACACTCCCCAGGGTCCCTGTCTACTTGTGGACCCCACTTGCAGAGAACTGTGTCCCCATACCCCGAGTACTACAACACTCCCCAGGGTCCCTGTCTACCTGTGACTCCACTTTCAGAGAACTGTGTCCCTGTACCCCGAGGTCTCTCTGTTCTACAACACTCCCCAGGGTCCCTGTCTACCTGTGACTCCACTTTCAGAAAACTGTGTCCCTGTACCCCGAGATCCCTCTGTTCTACAACACTCCCCAGGGTCCCTGTCTACCTGTGACACCACTTTCAGAGAACTGTGTCCCTGTACCTCGAGGTCTCTCTGTTCTACAACACTCGCCAGGGTCCCTGTCTGCCTGTGACTCCACTTTCAGAGAACTGTGTCCCTGTACCCCTGGGTCCCTCTGTCCTACAACACTCCCCAGGGTCCCTGTCTACCTGTGACTCCCACCGTTCACTGTGAAATCGGATCTGCCTTTGCAGAACTTGTGTGAATTAAACTGCATTTGCCACTTGTCGGCCCAGCTGAGTACAATTCCTCTGTTGTTCCTAATCTCCTGCCCCCTCACTCAGCTCTGCAACTCTCACCCTCATTCCCACCCGCCCCCCCCTTACCTCCCTCGCACGCTCTGTCCCCCGCAGACCGCCCGCCCCGCCTCACCTCGACGGGGTCCACGCCGTCCTCCTGCGAGGGGGGGACGTAGAAGCGGACCTCCATGAGGGAGACCTGCGCATCGTCGCTCTGGTGGAATTCCAGGGTCACCTCGTTCTTGCCCGTGGTGCACTGCGAGACGTTGGTCAGGGGGATCTCGAAGGCGGTCTGGTCGCCGATGTCGAACGACAGCAGCTGCCCTGCGGAGGTGGTGGGCGGGGGGGGGGGGGAAGAGTCAGATACCGGAAACGGCAGAGCCCCCCCCCCAGTTCCACCCCTTCACGCACCACACACACACATCTGTCTCCTCCCCATCACCCCCCACCCTCTCCCGACCCCGTCCCCTGTCCCCGGCCTTACCGCTGAAGCGCGCAGTCCCCCAGTTCACCCCTTCACACACATGTCCTTCTCCTGCAGTTCCAGCTGGTAATTGCTCCGGAAAAACTCTGCCATCCGGTCAAAATCCTGCGGCGGGAGACGACCATGAGACACAGGAACTTAACTCAGCCGTTCGGCCCATTTAGCTCACTGCAAGATCCCACAGTGGCTCATTCACTGTCCCTCTCAACCCCATCCTCCTGCCTGCCCCCCCCCATAACCTTTGACACCAATGCTCCCGCTAATTTTTAGTCAGTGTGCGCAAAAATCTTATGCCGTGCAATTTTTTTTCCTGCGAGAAATGTATGTGCGCACTGAATGCACATGTGGGACAGTTTACGTAGGTTTACAAAATACTTGACATAAACTGCGCAGAACAACAACAAAATAACACATTTAAGTCACACACACAAAAAAGTTGCTGGTGAACGCAGCAGGCCAGGCAGCATCTCTAGGAAGAGGTACAGTCGACGTTTCGGGCCGAGACCCTTCGTCAGGACTAACTGAAAGAAGAGCTAGTAAGAGATTTGAAAGTAGGAGGGAGAGGGGGAGATCCGAAATGATAGGAGAAGACAGGAGGGGGACGGGATAGAGCCAAGAGCAGGAAAGTTGATCGGCAAAAGGGATATGGGGCTGGAGAAGGGAGAGGATCATGAGACGGGAGGGCCTAGGGAGAAAGAAAAGGGGAGGGAGGGGAAGCCCAGAGGATGGGCAAGAAGTTATAGTGAGAGGGACAGAGGGAGAAAAAAAAGGGGAAAGAAAAAAAACACAATAATAATACATAAATAAATAAGGGTTGGGGTACGAAGAGGCATTAGTGGAAGTTAGAGAAGTCAATGTTCATGCCATCAGGTTGGAGATATTTATTTATTTATTTATTTTAATTTTTATCATATTTCAGTCACTCAGTTATCTTCTCTCTCTCCTGTCTTTGGCATTTACCCGTTCTTTGTAAACTCCATCTCAACTAATAGAACGTCCATCGTATTGATAGCTTTTGATTCTCATTAACATATCCAAATAACATTCACCGAAACGGTTTCTCAGCTTGTTTTTCAGTTGATTCATCAGGCTAAAACCTCGCTCACAGTCTGCACGAGACGCCAAGAAAGGTTCCCCCAATCTCCATCAACTGTGCGAGGTCGCCAAACTGTTCATTTTGAAGTACAAATGCCACCATTTGAGCAAAGTTTGAAATCGGTTTGGATTTAATTTTTTCTTGCACGGAAAAGTTGAAATCATTAAACTAACTATTACAATATTTGAAAATCATTATAAGGCATTAACTCAGTGGTCAAAGAACACTGAGGCTGTCTACAAGAAGGGTCAGAGCCGTCTCTATTTCCTGAGGAGACTGAGGTCCTTTAACATCTGCCGGATGATGCTGAGGATGTTCTACGAGTCTGTGGTGGCCAGTGCGATCATGTTTGCTGTTGTGTGCTGGGGCAGCAGGCTGAGGGTAGCAGACACCAACAGAATCAACAAACTCATTCATAAGGCCAGTGATGTTGTGGGGATGGACCTGGACTCTCTGACGGTGGTGTCTGAAAAGAGGGTGCTGTCCAAGTTGCATGTCATCTTGGACAATGTCTCCCGTCCACTACATAATGTACTGGGTGGGCACAGGAGTACATTCAGCCAGAGACTCATTCCACCGAGATGCAGCACAGAGCGTCAGAGGAAGTCATTCCTGCCTGTGGCCATCAAACTTTACAACTCCTCCCTTGGAGGGTCAGACACCCTGAGCCAATAGGCTGGTCCTGGACTTATTTCCTGGCATAATTTACGTATTTACATATTACTATTTAACTATTTATGGTTTTATTACTATTTATTATTTATGGAGCAACTGTAACGAAAACCAATTTCCCCCGGGATCTAAAAAGTATGACTATGACTTAACTTGTTTATCGTCAAATGTGAAGTCACAATCTGTAATTGCAGAGAAATCAAAAAGCTGACCATTCTTGTACCTCAACTTTGAAGTCCTCTGAGTTTGATAGTTTTCGCTGTCATTCATCTGCACTCAACCGTAATATGTGCAGCACTCCTGTAACGGGTAATGATGGGTTCTGTTGCCTGAGCTTTTGCACGCCGTCCAAATGCGATTTACTTGCCAAATGACGCTTCAAAAAGTCAAGTTTCCAAATATCATCCCACTTCTTTCCGCTAGCAAATTCTCCAGCAACTTTCGCATCACGACAATACAAACAGATAACACAGAACATAGAATAGTACAGCCCAGTACAGGCCCTTCGGCCCACAATGTTCTGCCGACCCTCAAACCCTGCCTCCCATATAAGCCCCCACCTTCGATTCCTCCATATACCTGTCTATTAGTCTCTTAAACTTCACTAGTGTATCTGCCTCCACCACTGACTCAGGCAGTGTATTCCACGTACCAACCACTCTCTGAGTAAAAAACCTTCCTCTAATATCCCCCTTGAACTTCCCACCCCTTACCTTAAAGCCATGTCCTCTTGTATTGAGCAGTGGTGCCCTGGGGAAGAGGCGCTGGCTGTCCACTCTATCTATTCCTCTTATTATCTTGTAAACCTCTATCATGTCTCCTCTCATCCTCCTTCTCTCCAGAGTAAAGCCCTAGCTCCCTTCATCTCTGATCATAATCCATACTCTCTAAACCAGGCAGCATCCTGGTAAATCTCCTCTGCACCCTTTCCAATGCTTCCACATCCTTCCTATAGTGAGGCGACCAGAACTGGACACAGTACTCCAAGTGTGGCCTAACCAGAGTTTTATAGAGCTGCATCATTACCTCGTGACTCTTAAACTCTGTCCCTCGACTTATGAAAGCTAACACCCCATAAGCTTTCTTAACTACCCTATCCACCTGTGAGGCAACTTTCAGGGATCTGTGGACATGTACCCCGAGATCCCTCTGCTCCTCCACACTACCAAGTATCCTGATTCCGAATCATACGTAAATATTTCTCGCAGCTGAACGTTCGTGACCTCATGAGCTTTCCGTGTAACAGCTTCTACCATTTTGTTAAGCCATTCAAATTTAAACAAATTTGCAGTTCCTTTGCCCTTCACATCTTTTAAATTCCACATAGTGAATCAACATTTTTTCTAGTAAAAACTCAGTAAGCTATCTACAGGATTTGAAATGAACCTTTGTAAACTGTACGATATGAACACTGTCCGCCAAACGTGGCCGCTGCCGTGATGCAGCTGTACAAACCGGAACAGGATAGGTGAGGTGACATAAATTAGTGACGTGCAGTGGGGTATTTGAAAAACCGACTAACTAGTTAACAGAAACAGTTAGCTAAAAGATTTTCAATAAGTATAATTATTAACGACGACATTATTTTAGGTAACTGACCTCCTGCGCACACATTGGTTTACTTTGTGCGCTGGGTAAAAAATGTGCGTGCGCACAGTTTAGAGGGAACGTTTGACACCCTAATTGAGAATCTATCATCAACCTCGTCCCTTCTACCCGATGCCTCGTCCCCCACAGCCACCTGTCGCAACGAATTCCACAGATTCACCACCATCTGGCTATAGAAATAACTTACTATCGGACGTCCTCTCTATTCTGAGGCTGTGTCCTCTGGTCCTAGACTCCCCCACCATAGGAAACATCTTCTCCACATCCACTCTATCTGTGTCCTCTGGTCCCTGACTCCCCCACTACAGGAAACATCCTCTCCACATCCACTCTATCTGTGTCCTCTGGTCCTAGACTCCCCCACCATAGGAAACATCCTCTCCACATCCACTCTATCTGTGTCCTCTGGTCCCTGACTCCCCCACTACAGGAAACATCCTCTCCACATCCACTCTATCTGTGTCCTCTGGTCCGAGACTCCCCCACTATAGGAAACATCCTCCCCACATCCACTCTATCTGTGTCCTCTGGTCCTAGACTCCCCCACCATAGGAAACATCCTCTCCACATCCACTCTATCTGTGTCCTCTGGTCCGAGACTCCCCCACTACAGGAAACATCCTCTCCACATCCACTCTATCTGTGTCCTCTGGTCCTAGACTCCCCCACTAACATCCTCTCCACACCCACCCTATCTGTGTCCTCTGGTCCTAGACTCCCCCACTACAGGAAACATCCTCTCCACATCCACTCTATCTGTGTCCTCTGGTCCTAGACTCCCCCACGATAGAAAACATCCTCTCCACATCCACTCTATCTGTGTCCTCTGGTCCTAGGCTCCCCCACTACAGGAAACATCCTCTCCACATCCACTCTATCTGTGTCCTCTGGTCCTAGACTCCCCCACTACAGGAAACATCCTCTCCACATCCACTCTATCTGTGTCCTCTGGTCCTAGACTCCCCCACTGTAGGAAACATCCCCTCCACATCCACTCTATCTGTGTCCTCTGGTCCTAGACTCCCCCACTACAGGAAACATCCTCTCCACATCCACTCTATCTGTGTCCTCTGGTCCTAGACCCCCCCACTACAGGAAACATTCTCTCCACATCCACTCTATCTGTGTCCTCTGATCCTAGACTCCCCCACTATAGGAAACATCCTCTCCACATCCACCCTATCTGTGTCCTCTGGTCCTGGACTCCCCCACTACAGGAAACATCCTCTCCACATCCACTCTATCTGTGTCCTCTGGTCCTAGACTCCCCCACTACAGGAAACATCCTCTCCACATCCACTCTATCTGTGTCCTCTGGTCCTAGACCCCCCCACTACAGGAAACATCCTCTCCACATCCACTCTATCTGTGTCCTCTGGCCCTAGACTCCCCCACTACAGGAAACATCCTCTCCACATCCACTCTATCTGTGTCCTCTGGTCCTGGACTCCCCCACTACAGGAAACGTCCTCTCCACATCCATTCTATATAATCCTTTCAATAGGCAATGGGTTTGACTGAGTGGCCCCCCCAGGCCTCTCCCCACACACAATTCATCATCGTCATTATGTGCCGTGTCATATGACATAAGTGATCACGATCTTTCCATGATTGTGACTGTTCTTGGCACATTTTTCTACAGAAGTGATTTGCCGTTGCCTCCCTCTGGGCAGTTACTTTTTTTTTTACAAGACGGGTGACCCCAGCCATTGTCAATACTCTTTGGAGATTGTTCGCCTGGGGTCAGAGGTCGCCCAACCCGGACTTGTGATCTGCGCCGGCCGCTCATACGACCGTCCACCACCTGCTCCCACGGCTTCTGGTGACCCTGATCGGGCGGCTAAACAGGAGCCACACCTCGCCCGCGGGTGGCCTGCCGGCTTGCGGAGGGAGGATGCGCCTCACACCTCCTTTGGTAGGGACGCATCTCCACTCCGAAATCCGTCTTTCGTCGATAAGGGGGCCCAAAATTGCTCGCGATACTGCAAGTGCGGTCTGGCTTAGAAAGGCTCTGCCCTCCCCGTACTCGTCCCGCATCCCACAGCGCCCGTGGCGGCCTCCCCTCCCCTTGCTCACCGACTCGCGGAAGCCATCGTATTTGTAGAGGCCTCCGCTGTGCAGCTGGAGTTTCAGGCCATACCCGCGGGCCACCCTCCTCCAGACCCCGTCGCGGACCTCGGACGCGGGGACGCTGTCCACCTTCCCCGTCTTGCTGTTCTTGAAGACTATGTTCTGGCGGCTGAGACGCAGACGTCCGTCCACCTGAATCGCAGCCAGTGGGGCGGGGGGGACGACCGGGACGCAAAGAAACCGTCGCAGCAAGAGAGAGAGAGACAGAGAGAGAAACACATCAGAAAACTGACTGCACAGATTCACATCCTGTCCCCAGACACACTCGAAAACAAACACACACCACCTCACCATGGTGCCACCATTAAGGACCCCCATCACCCAGGCCATGCCCTCTTCTCACAGCTAATATCAGGGAGAAGGCTCAGGAGCCTGAATACACACACACACACACTCAACGATTCAGGCATGGCTTCTTCCCCTCCGCCAGGTTTCTGAACGGCGTTTCTACGATGAACACCACCTCCCAGAAACACAGACTCACTCACACACGGATCTGTAACACTGACGACACACTGTCAGAGTGACCCAGACACCCTCCTCACAGTGACAGGGGTCACACACACTGAACAGTCCCTGTCTCTCACACACACACACAAATCTATAACACTGACACCCCTCCTCACGGTGAGAGGGGTCTTTCCAACACACACAGACTGAGCGGCCCCGGGGCGAGCTGAACCCAGCCGGGCCGCACCAGGGGAACCCAGACACCGACCCACTCCCCCCAGACACAGACTGAGTGATGAGGGAGACCCAGACACAGACTGACGGCCCTGGGGCGAGCTGAACCCGGCCATGGAGACCCAGACACCCCCCCCCAGACACAGACGGACAGACGGCCCCGGGGGGGGGACCCAGACACAGACAGACGGCCCCGGGGGGGACCCAGACACAGACAGACGGCCCCGGGGGGGACCCAGACGGACAGCCCTGGGGGGACCCAGACACAGACGGACGGACCCGGACACGGACAGACGGACGGACCCGGGGGGACCCGGACACAGACGGACGGACCCGGGGGACCCGGACACAGACAGACGGCCCCGGGGGGACCCAGACGGACGGCCCTGGGGGGACCCAGACACAGACAGACGGCCCCGGGGGGGGACCCAGACACAGACAGACGGCCCCGGGGGGACCCAGACACAGACGGACGGACGGACCCGGACAGACGGACGGACCCAGGGGACCCGGACACAGACGGACGGACCCGGGGGACCCGGACACAGACAGACGGCCCCGGGGGGGACCCAGACACAGACAGACGGCCCCGGGGGGACCCAGACAGACGGCCCTGGGGGGACCCAGACACAGACGGACGGACCCGGACACGGACAGACGGACGGACCCAGGGGACCCGGACACAGACGGACGGACCCGGGGGACCCGGACACAGACGGACGGACCCGGGGGACCCAGACACAGACAGACGGCCCCGGGGGGACCCAGATGGACGGCCCTGGGGGGACCCAGACACAGACGGACGGACCCGGGGGACCCGGACACAGACGGACGGACCCGAGGGACCCGGACACAGACGGACGGACCCGGGGGGGACCCGGACGGACGGACCCGGGGGGGACCCGGACGGACGGACCCGGGGGGGACCCGGACGGACGGACACGGACAGACGGACCCCCCCGGACACGGACGGACGGACCCGGGGGACCCGGACACAGACAGACGGCCCCGGGGGGGACCCAGACACAGACAGACGGCCCCGGGGGGACCCAGATGGACGGCCCTGGGGGGACCCAGACACAGACGGACGGACCCGAGGGACCCGGACACAGACGGACGGACCCGGGGGGGACCCGGACGGACGGACCCGGGGGGGACCCGGACGGACGGACACGGACAGACGGACCCCCCCGGACACGGACGGACGGACGGCCCCAGGGGGACCCGGACACAGACGGACGGACCTGGGGGACCCGGACACAGACGGACGGACCTGGGGGACCCGGACACAGACGGACGGACCCGGGGGACCCGGACACAGACGGACGGACGGACCCCCCCAGACACGGACGGACGGACGGCCCCCGGGGGACCCGGACACAGACGGACGGACCCGGGGGACCCGGACACAGACAGACGGCCCCGGGGGGACCCGGACACAGACGGACGGACCTGGGGGACCCGGACACAGACGGACGGACGGACCCCCCCCGGACACGGACGGACGGCCCCGGGGGACCCGGACACAGACGGACGGACGGCCCCAGGGGGACCCGGACACAGACGGACGGACGGACGGCCCCGGGGCCAGCGGGGTCCCGGCCGGGCCGCACCAGGCTGCCTTTCTGCTCCAGGAACACCTCGTTGTACTCCAGCACGTCGGCCGCCGCCATCTTGTCCCTCCCCCCGCCACCGGAAGTGACGTCGCCCGGCCGCCCGCCACAGCCTTGACCTCTGATTTTCTTCCCCCCCGCCCACCCGCTCTCTCTCCGATTTCACACACAAAACGGGGCGTTTTTGGAAAAGCCCCGCTCTCCTTTTCTGTTAACACCCCCTCCTCCTCCAATCCTGGGGTGGCGGGGTCAGGGGTCGTTGCTGGGCGTGACGTCACGGCGCTCGCTTCCCCCCCTCCAGCCGCTTTATCCGAGGTGATTTTTTAAAAATATTTTTTTGCTTTGCGCTGCCAGCTTTGCGTGTTTGTTTTTTTTTTCGCTGTTAGTTGTCTCTCCAACCCCTGGTGGGGCCGGTTAGGAGGCGGTGACGTCATCGCCCGCCTGACGGAATGACGCACGCCTCCTGACGTAATGACGCACGCCGCCTTGTTCAGGGGGCTTTTTAATTCTCTTAATCCTTCCCGGATCTGCACCCCGCCAGGAAGGGTGCTGGCGGATGCAGGGAGGAGTGTCTCTTCCTGCCTTGTCCAGCGGGGGTTTGGGCCCCCGTCCCTGCGCCTTGTCGTGTTTGTTGTTCCTTTGGGCAGAGAATCATATTTGCGTGCAGAAGAACCTGTTTTTGGTTCAGGGTAGGCGGGGCTTGGCTGGCGTGATGACGTTTCCACCCCCGGGCTGGGCGGTGCGTCGCCGGTGACGTCATATGGGGGCGGGGCGGAGAGTGGCGTCGGTGACGCGGCCCACGGAGGGGGTGTGGCCAGTGAAAGTGTTGGGGGGGCGGGCACATGCAAATAGGGGGGGGGCGGGCAAGGGAAGGGAGCCGAGGCACGTCAGCGGTGGGCGGTGAGGATGCAGATGAGGTGGGCGGTGCTATGCAAATGAAGGGCGTGGCCACGCCCCCCCCCCCCGGCTAGGCGGGGCGGCTCCCGTCCCGTCCCGTCCCGTCCCGGAGCCCCGGAGTTGCGCCGCCGTCCAGCAGCCGAGGGAGCGCCGTGTGTCTGTGTGTGTCCGCTCCGCCGGCCGAGGGAGCGCCTCCACCCCTCCCACCCCGTCCCGTGTCTGTGTGTGAGTGTGCCCGCTCCGCCGCCCGAGGGAGCGCTCGGGCTCCGCCTGCAGGGCAAGGACGGGCCGAGTGGACGCCGGCCGGAGCAAGCCATCGGCAGGGCGGCTGGTCCGTCCCGGATAGGACATCGGCGGAGGGCGGCGAGGAGGTGAGAGGGGCGAAGTTGCCTCGGAGTCGGGGCGGGTGAGGGGTGCGGTAACTGGGAGAGAGGGCAGGGGGAGCGTGGGAGGAGGTGGAGAGGAAGGAGAAAGCTGGAGGGAGTGAAGAACAGGGAGAGGGGAAGAATTAAGGAGGGGATTGAAAGGTGAGGGAGGGAGAGGGATGGGGAGGGGTTCAGAGGGATTGAGGGGTGGCAGTGACTGAGTGGGGAGGGAGGGTGAGGGAGGTGGACGGGCGAAGGGGTTGAGTGAGGAGGTGGAGGGCGGGATGAAGGGAGAAGGAGGATGGGAGGGAGGGCAAGAGGACTTGGAGGGGAGAGTGAGGGAGAGGTGAGTGACCTGGAAGGAATGGAGTGGGAGAGGGAAATGGAGGAGGAGGAGGGCAGAGAAAGGGTCACTCCGCACGGAAATGAGGCCACTCAGCCTGACCTGGCTGTGCTGGCCGCCCTGGACCTGTCCCAATTGCCCACGTTGTCCCCCAAATCCAGGCATGCCCTCGCTTGGCAGCCTTTTTCCCGAATCATTTCCTGTCCGTTGCCCTTCCGGTGGGGCGAGGGTGGAGGTTTTGCTGAGGTCAGCGTTTGCCAACTCTACTTGTCTGGCTAGACACAGAAAGATCCCAGCCCCAGGAAGGGGTGGGGGGGAGGGTGACCCTGTCTGGTCATCTGATGCTTCTGGAAATTGGAAATTTAACCAATTTCCCCCGGGATCAGTTAAGTATGACAATGACTATGCCTCTCCCCCACATCTCTATGTGTCTCCCCTCCCTCCCTCTCTTCCCCATCTGATTGTCTCTCCCTTTTCCTCTCTCTCTCCTTCCCATCTGTCTCTCTCTGTCCCTCCCAGCCCCAGGTTCACTCCAAACAGAGACGGTGGGGGGGGGGGGGGCGTGACACTGAGACGGCAGAAAACTCTCACCGGCGGGGGGATAGGAGGCAGGGAGGGGGCAGAGTGGACTTGGAGCCTGGGAGAGCCGGATGGGGGGAGGGAAGAAGAGCTGACGATGGGGTTTGAGAGCAGTGGACTTTCGTACAGCGGTTTACACACAGGCACTCTCACACAATTCGGAGATAACAGTTAATTATTAAACGCCGGACTGGATTTGTTCACAGAGGCCATGTGCAGTACAGAAACAGAAAGAGGCACGCACGGACCCACACACTCAGGCATGCACACGCGCGCAGACGGACATGCACACGCATGCACTCAAACGCGCACACATGCAGACACAGATGTGCTCATGCACACAGACAGACGCGCGTGCTCATGAACACAGGTGTGCACACACACAGACTCGTGCAGATATTTGCACGTACGCAGTCTGGCCTCAGTCCTCTATCATGCACTGGAAGATCGGTGGTTGGTGGTGCTGTGGACAGTTCAGGTACCTCTCTTCCCCCCCCCCACCCCCCAAGGACACAGTGGGCTGCAGATCCAGGGAGAAAGGTGGCAAATGCAGTTAAATAGTGAGAGTTGTCCATAAAACCTGGTTGTCCTACCGAGAGGTAGACAGGGTGGAAAAGAAGCTGCAATTAATCAGTTAGCAGATGTCTCCACAACAGCTGATGTCGTTTCCAGTGAGGACGATTATCGTGATTTACTGGGGGGGGGAGGGGGAACCGCGATCAGCTGGGCCAAGATACGGCAAACACAGTTTAATTTAGATGAGTGTGAGGTGTTGTGTTTGGGGAAGTCAGATCCAGGATGTGAATTTAACAGTGCACAGTAGGACCCTGGGGAGTGTTGTAGAACAGAGAGACCTCGGGGTACAGGGACACAGTTCTCTGAAAGTGGGGTCACAGGTAGACAGCGACCCTGGGGAGTGTTGTAGAACAGAGGGACCCAGGGGTACAGGGACACAGTTCTCTGAAAGTGGAGTCACAGGTAGACAGGGACCCTGGGGAGTGTTGTAGAACAGAGAGACCTCGGGGTACGGGGACACAGTTCTCTGAAAGTGGAGTCACAGGTAGACAGCGACCCTGAGGAGTGTTGTAGAACAGAGAGACCTCGGGGTACAGGGACACAGTTCTCTGAAAGTGGAGTCACAGGTAGACAGGGACCCTGGGGAGTGTTGTAGAACAGAGAGACCTCGGGGTACAGGGACACAGTTCTCTGAAAGTGGGGTCACAGGTAGACAGGGACCCTGGGGAGTGTTGTAGAACAGACGGACCCAGGGGTATGGGGACACAGTTCTCTGAAAGTGGGGTCACAGGTAGACAGGCCGGTGAAGAAGACGTTTGTCACGCCGGCCTTCGTCGGTCAGGGCACCGAGTACAGGAGACGGGAGGTCACGTCACAGTTGTACAAGACGTCGGTGAGGCCGCACTTGGAGTACTGTGTTCGGTTTTGGTTGTTCTGCTGTGGGAGAGATGCCGTCGAGCTGGGAAGAGTGCAGAGGGAGATTTAGGAGGATGACGCCGGGACTCGAGGGACTGAGTTACGGAGAGAGGTCGGGCAGGTTGGGACTTTATTCCCTGGAGTGCAGGGGTGACCTTACAGAGGTGTGTTAAACCACGAGGGGCACCGATAGGGTGAGTGTGCACAGACTTTTCCCCAGGGTCGGGGAATCAGGAACCAGAGGGCACAGGTTTAAGATGGGGGGGTGGGGGGGGGGAAGGAATCTTTTTCACCCAGGTGGTAGTCCGTCTGTGGTCCGAGCTGCCAGAGGAAGTGGTCAAGGCAGGTACATTAACGACACTTGGACAGGGACACAGATAGGAAAGGTTTAGAGGGATACAGACAGATCAGTTTTGCTGTTCTGCCACAGTTTGGTGGGGCGGAAGGACTTTTTCTTGTGTTGAGTCTGGTTCACATTTGCAAATCCTAAATCTCGGGTGTGTCTTTGAGTGTGCGCTCTCTCTCTCGCTCTCTCACTCTCTCTCGCTCTCTCTCTCTCCCTCTCTCTCTCTCTCTCTGTCTCTCATGCTCGATGTGACTCAGTGAATTCTCATCGCAAAACCGTTCCAGAGAGATTTGGGATCAGTCAGCAGAGGAAATGGTGGGGAGAGTGTGTGTGCTCCCACAGGGAGTGAAACCACAGGTGGGGGCATATCTGAGTGCAGACAGTGGGGGTGAACAGGAAGTTCTGTTGCCCTCCATTACAGGCTGGTATCTGATCCAGGGGTTCAGGGGGTTTATATATAGAATAACAGATTCCCGGCAGTGGGTTACAAACTGGGATCTAATCCAGGGGTTCTCGGGGTTTTTATATAGACGAACAGATCCCTGGGAGTAGGTTACAGACTGGGATCTAATCCAGGGGTTCGGGGGGGGGCGGGGGTTATATATGTACCCCGTGGATTCAGGTTCATTGGGTCACAGGGTTGGTACATATTGGCCCAATTAAGCGGCTTGCCCAGGTCGTGGAAGTTTCACAGTTAGAAAGGTCAAGCTGAGGAATAAATCCCATTTTAAGATGAAATACCGAACAAATCAGACCACTGTCAATACTACCGCAGTACCAGAAAACTGTGCATTGGTTCCTGACGGTTATCGACAGAGGAATTCACACAGAGTACGCCGTTGTGTTCTTTTGACTGACTGTGAATGAACTCAATTAGCGCAGGCGCCCTGTACCGATAATGCTCTGCCTCCCTTCAATGCTTTCGACGACGGCACCCTCCAAATCTTCCTTTTCATTGGAACATTCAAGGTGATTGACGTTACCTTCAAACTATTCGTAGTTGCTGACTTGTTGAATTAGTGAAATCATTTCATTTTCACTCCCGGTCGTTCCTGGCATCACCAAGCCCGAATATTTGAAACTGCGGTGAGCAAAGTTATCTTACTACTGACTTCTCACCAACTATCAGTGACAAAAATCACTGCTTTTTGAACACAAATACCTGTAACTGAGACTTTTTCAAAACTGTTTGCTCTGAGCACAGTTCAGAGCACGCTCTGATGATCACACAAATACAAGCAACGCTCGTTGGAACCTGTTTGGCGGCAGTCTCCTGACCCGATTAAGCGGCACAGCATCCCGAATAAGCGAAGAGAATCCCAGCTACTTTCTCCATTAGTTTTTGTTCTTTTAAGAGTTGTCCCAAATAAACCGACGGCCAAGTTAACTGGAATTCACTGTGTATAAAATAGCAGGACCCTGGGAGTGGGTGACAGACTGAGATCTGATCCAGGGGTTCGAGGGGGTTTATATATAGAATAACAGATCCCCGGGAGTGGGTTACAGGCTGGGATCTAATCCAGGGGTTCGGGGGGGTTTATATATAGAATAACAGATCCCCGGGAGTGGGTTACAGACTGGGATCTAATCCAGGGGTTCGGGGGGTTTATATATAGAATAACAGATCCCTGGGAGTGGGTTACAGACTGGGATCTAATCCAGGGGTTCGGGGGGGGGGTTTATATATAGAATAGCAGATCCCCGGGAGTGGGTTACAGACTGGGATCTAATCCAGGGGCTCAGGGGGGTTTATATATAGAATAACAGATCCCCGGGAGTGGGTTACAGACTGAGATCTGATCCGGGGGTTCGGGGTGGGGGTTATATATAGAATAACAGATCCCTGGGAGTGGGTTACATCCCTCAATCCAGTCAGGGGTTTGGTGTGAGGGTGTTGTAGTTTGGAATGACTGGTGTTTGGAAGTGCTGTGCAGGCTGGGAACGTTCCAGCTCTCTGCCTGGTTATGCAAAGTGTAACACATCCCTGTGAGTGACTCATATGCTGGAAATTTAAGTTGAAACTGGGAGTTTTGGTCAGATAATTTGGCAACGATGGCTGGACTTTCAGGCTGAACAAGTTTTTTTTTCAACTGCTCAACCTTAACTCAATATCTCACAGTCGTCATCGCTCCACACCGTCCCATCACACACTCCCGGGGGTCAGACACAGAGTGAGTCTCCCTCCGCACCGTCCCATCGCACATTCCCAGGGGTCAGACACAGAGCGAATCTCCCTCCACACCGTCCCATCACACACTCCCGTGGTCAGACACAGAGTGAATCTCCCTCCACACCGTCCCATCACACACTCCCGGGTCAGACACAGAGTGAATCTCCCTCCACGCCGTCCCATCACACACTCCCAGGGTCAGACACCGAGCGAATCTCCCTCCGCACCGTCCCGTCACACACTCCCGGGGTCAAACACAGAGTGAATCTCCCTCCGCACCGTCCCATCACACACTCCCGTGGTCAGACACAGAGTGAATCTCCCTCCACACCGTCCCGTCACACACTCCCGGGGTCAGACACAGAGTGAATCTCCCTCCGCACCGTCCCATCACACACTCCCCGGGGTCAGACACAGAGCGAATCTCCCTCCACACCGTCCCGTCACACACTCCCGGGGTCAGACACAGAGTGAATCTCCCTCCACACCGTCCCATCACACACTCCCGTGGTCAGACACAGAGTGAATCTCCCTCCACACCGTCCCGTCACACACTCCCGGGGTCAGACACAGAGTGAATCTCCCTCCGCACCGTCCCATCACACATTCCCGAGGGTCAGACACAGAGTGAGTCTCCCTCCGCACCGTCCCATCACACACTCCCGGGGGTCAGACACAGAGTGAGTCTCCCTCTACACCGTCCCATCGCACATTCCCGGGGGTCAGACACAGAGTGAATCTCCCTCCACACCGTCCCATCAGACACTCCCGGGGTCAGACACAGAGTGAATCTCCCTCCGCACCGTCCCGTCACACACTCCCGGGGTCAGACACAGAGTGAATCTCCCTCCGCACCGTCCCATCGCACATTCCCGGGGGTCAGACACAGAGTGAATCTCCCTCCGCACCGTCCCATCACACATTCCCGAGGGTCAGACACAGAGTGAGTCTCCCTCCGCACCGTCCCATCACACACTCCCCGGGGTCAGACACAGAGTGAATCTCCCTCCACACCGTCCCGTCACACACTCCCGGGGTCAGACACAGAGTGAACCTCCCTCCGCACCGTCCCATCACACACTCCCGGGGTCAGACACAGAGTGAGTCTCCCTCCGCACCGTCCCATCACACACTCCCGGGGTCAGACACAGAGTGAATCTCCCTCCACACCGTCCCGTCACACACTCTCGGGGTCAGACACAGAGTGAATCTCCCTCCACACCGTCCCGTCACACACTCCCAGGGGTCAGACACAGAGTGAATCTCCCTCCACACCGTCCCATCACACACTCCCGGGGTCAGACACAGAGTGAATCTCCCTCCGCACCGTCCCATCGCACATTCCCGGGGGTCAGACACAGAGTGAATCTCCCTCCGCACCGTCCCATCACACACTCCCGGGGTCAGACACAGAGTGAATCTCCCTCCGCACCGTCCCATCACACACTCCCGGGGTCAGACACAGAGTGAATCTCCCTCCGCACCGTCCCATCACACACTCCCGGGGTCAGACACAGAGTGAATCTCCCTCCGCACCGTCCCATCACACACTCCCGGGGTCAGACACAGAGTGAATCTCCCTCCACACCATCCCATCACACACTCCCGGGGTCAGACACAGAGTGAATCTCCCTCCGCACCGTCCCGTCACACTCTCCCGGGGTCAGACACAGAGTGAATCTCCCTCCGCACCGTCCCATCACACACTCCCGGGGTCAGACACAGAGTGAATCTCCCCCCGCACCGTCCCATCACACACTCCCGGGGTCAGACACAGAGTGAATCTCCCTCTGCACCGTCCCGTCACACACTCCCGGGGTCAGACACAGAGTGAATCTCCCTCCGCACTGTCCCGTCACACTCTCCCGGGGTCAGACACAGAGTGAATCTCCTTCCACACAGTCCCGGGGTGAGACGCACAGGGTGAGGCTCCCTCCCATGGGAGAGCAGTTCTAGAGCTGAGATGTGAAAGGGTTTGAGCAGTTTAGCCGTTGACTGTTGAGGGAGTGCCGGCTGATGCATTTGGCAGTGCTCCAGCGTAAACAATGTAAACCAGGCTCCCTGTCCGTGTCCCCCAGCCGCCACCTCTCTCACCCTCCCTCTGCCCCCGCCAATCTCCCGCCGTAAAGTCTCCCTCCTTTCCCTCACTCCACCCACACACCCTCCTCCTCAACCTCTCGCCTCCATCTCCCCTCTCTCTCCCCCCTGCCCTACCCCAGCCTCTCCCATTCTTCCCCCCCTCCTGCATCTCGTCT
>NW_027275457.1:0-58438 GCF_030028105.1 Mobula birostris
AAGAGTGTGTCTGGTGAGAGACTCGGGGGTGAGACTGTGTCCGGTGAGAGAAACCGGTACGAGATTCTGTGTACGGTGAGAGAAACAGGGCCGAGACCGTGTCCGGTGAAGAGAGACAGGGGCGAGACTGGGTCGAGTCTGTGTCTGGTGAGAGAGACGGGGGTGAGACTCCATGTACGATGAGAGAGACAGGGATAAGAGTGTGTCCGGTGAGAGACTCGGGGGCGAGACTGTGTCCGGCGAGAGAGGCGTGGGCGAGACTCCATGTTCGGTGAGAGAGACGGGGTAGAGGTTCCATGTCCAGTGAGAAAGATAGCAGCGCGACTCTGTCCGGTGAGAGAGACGGGGCGAGAATCCGTGTGTGGTTGTGAGACGAGGGTGAGACTCCGTATCTGGTGAGAGAGACGGGGGCGAGACTCCATGTCTAGTGAGAGACTCAGGGGCCAGAGTGTGTCTGGTGAGAGAGATGGGGCGAGAATCCGTGTCTAGTGAGAGAGATGGGGGTGAGACTGTGTCCGGTGAGAGAGACTGAGATGAGATTCTGTGTTCGGAGAGAGAGAGAGAGATGGGGCTGAAACTGTGTCTGGTGAAGAGAGACGGGGGCGAGACTGTGTCTAGTGGCAGAGATGGGGCTGTGACTCTGCCCATTGAGAGAGACGGGGGTGAGACTTCGTGTCCTGTGAGAGAGACGGGGCCGAGACTGTGTCTGGCGAAGAGAGACGGGGGCGACACTGTGTCCAGAGAGAGGCTTGGGGGCAAGACTGTGACTTGTGAAGAGAGACGGGGGCGAGACTGTGTCTGGTGAGAGACTCGAGGGCGAGACTGTGTCCGATGAGAGAGACGGGGTGAGACTTGATGTCCTGTGAGAGGGAGACGGGGTGAGACTGTGTCTGGTGAGAGAGACGGGGGTGAGACTCCATGTGCGGTGAGAGAGGCAAGGGTGAGACTCTGTGTCCACTGAGAGACTCGGGGGCGAGACTGTGTCCAGTGAGAGAGATGGGTGGGAGGCTCCGTGCCTGGTGAGAGACTCGGGGGTGAGACTCTGTGTCCAGTGAGAGGCTTAAGGAGGGACTGTGTCTGGTGAAGAGAGACGGATGCAAGACGTGTCCGGTGAGAGAGACAGGGGCGAGACTCCATGTCCGGTGAGAGAAGCGGGGCAGAGACTGTGTCTGGTGAAGACAGACAGGGGTGAGACTCTGTGTCCGGTGAGAGAGAGAGATGGGGCCAAAACTGTGTCTGGTGAAGAGAGATGGAAGCGAAACTGTGTCAGGTGAGAGAGACGTTGGTGAGACTCCGTGTCCAGTGAGAGAGACGGGGTGAGACTGTGTCTGGTGAGACAGACGGGGGTGAGACTACCTGTCTGGTGAGAGAGAGGGGGGTGAGACTCCGTGTCCGGTGAGAGAGACGGGGCGAGACTGTGTCTGGTGAGACAGACAGGGGTCAGACTCCCTGTCCAGTGAGAGAGATGGGGGCAAGACTCTGTGTCCGGTGAGAGAGAGGGGCATGACTCTGTTTCTGATGAGAGAGACGGTGGCGAGACTGTGTCCTGTGAGAGAGATGGGGGAGAGACTCCGTGTCTGGTGAGACAGACGGGGCAGAGACTGTGTCTGGTGAAGAGAGACGGAGGCGAGACTGTGTCTGGTGAAGAGAGACGGGGACGAGACTGTGTCCGGTGAGAGACTCGGGGGCGAGACTGTGTCCGGCGAGAGAGGCGTGGGCGAGACTCCATGTTCGGTGAGAGAGACGGGGTAGAGGTTCCATGTCCAGTGAGAAAGATAGCGGCGCGACTCTGTCCGGTGAGAGAGACGGGGCGAGAATCCGTGTGTGGTTGTGAGACGAGGGTGAGACTCCGTATCTGGTGAGAGAGACGGGGGCGAGACTCCATGTCTAGTGAGAGACTCAGGGGCCAGAGTGTGTCTGGTGAGAGAGACGGGGGCGAGACTCCGTATCTGGTGAGAGAGACGGGGGCGAGACTCCATGTCTAGTGAGAGACTCAGTGGCCAGACTGTGTCCGGTGAGAGAGACGTGGCCGAAACTCCATGTCTGGTGATAGACTCGGGGGCGAGACTGTGGCCGGTGAGAGAGACTTGGGGGCGAGATTGTGTCCGGTGAGAGGCTCAGGGGCGGGACTGTGTCTGGTGCGAGAGACCGAGGTGAGATTCTGTGTCCGGTGAGAGACTCGGGGGCGGGACTGAGTCTGGTGAGAGAGACGGAGGCGAGACTCTGTGTCCGGTGAGAAACTCGGGAGCGAGACTGTGTCCGGTGAAAGGCTCAGGGGCGGGACTGTGTCTGGTAAAAAGAGATGGATGCGAGACTCTGTGTCCAGTAAGAGAGATGGGCCGAGACTCCGTGTCCAGTGAGAGACTCGGGGGCGAGAATCCGTGTCTGGTGAGAGAGACGGGCGAGACTCTGTGTCCGGTGAGAGAGACGGGGGTGAGACTCCGTGTACGGTGAGAGAAATGGGGCGTGGCTCTGTGTCCGGTGAGAGACTCGGGGGTGAGACTGTGTCCGGTGAGAGAGACGGGGGTGAGACTCCATGTACGGTGAGAGAAACAGGGATAAGAGTGTGTCTGGTGAGAGAGACGGGGGCGAACTGTGTCCGGTGAGAGGCTCGGGCGCGAGACTGTGTCTGGTGAAGAGAGACAGGTGCAATACTCCATGTCCGGTGAGAGGGACAGGGCCGAGACTCCATGTCTGGTTCTGAGACGGGGCAAGACTCAGTGTCCGATTAGAGGCTCGGGGGTGAGACTGTGTCTAGTGAAGAGAGATGGGGGTGAGACTCCGTGTCTGGTGAGACAGATGGGGCCGAGACTGTGTCTGGTGAAGAGAGATGGTGCGAGACTGTGTCTAGTGAGAGAGACGGGGCGAGACTGTGTCCGGTGAGAGAGACGGGGCCGAGACTCAATGTCCGGTGAGAGACTCAGGTGCGAGATTGTGTCCAGTGAGAGAGACAAGGGTGAGACTCTGGTCCTGTGAGAGAGACGGGGGTGAGACTCCGGGTTTTGTGAGAGACTCGGGGGCGAGACTGTGTCCGGTGAGAGAAACGGGGTGAGAATCTGTGTCTGGTGTGAGAGAGAGGGGTGAGAGTCCATGTCCGATGATAGAGAGAGAGACAGGGCCGAGATTGAGTCTGGTGAAGAGAGACGGGGGCGAGACTGTGTCTAGTGGCAGAGATAGGGCTGAGACTGTGCCCGGTGAGAGAAATGGGTGTGAGACTTCGTGTCCTGTGAGAGAGACGGGGCCGAGACTGTGTCTGGTGAAGAGACGGGGGTGAGACTGTGTCTGGAGAGAGACTCGGGGGCGAGACTGTGTCTGGTGAGAGAGACGGGGGTGAGACTGTGTCTAGTGGCAGAGATAGGGCTGAGACTGTGCCCGGTGAGAGAAATGGGTGTGAGACTTCGTGTCCTGTGAGAGAGACGGGGCCGAGACTGTGTCTGGTGAAGAGACGGGGGTGAGACTGTGTCTGGAGAGAGACTCGGGGGCGAGACTGTGTCTGGTGAGAGAGACGGGGTGAGACTTCGTGTCCTGTGAGAGAGACGGGGTGAGACTGTGTCTGACGAAGAGAGACGGGGGCGAGGAGGTGTCCGGCGAGAGAGGCGTGGATGAGACTCCGTGTCTGGTGAGAGACTCCGTGTCCGGTGAGAGACTCGGGAGCGAGACTGTATCCGGTGAGAGAAACGGGGGTGAGACTCCGTGTCCGCTGAGAGAGACGGGTGGGAGACTCCGTGTCCGCTGAGAGAGACGGGTGGGAGACTCCGTGTCTGGTGAGAGAGACAGGGGCAAGACTCTGTGTCTGGTGAGAGAGACGGGGCGAGACTCTGTGTCTGGTGAGAGACTCGGAGGGCGAGACTGTGTCTGGTGAAGAGAGACAGGTGCGAGACTGTGTCTAGTGGGTGGGATGGGGCCGAGACTGTTCCCGGTTAGAGAGACGGGGTCGAGACTTTGTGTCCTGTGAGAGAGACGGGGCCGAGGCTGTGTCTAGTGAAGAGAGACGGGGGGGTGAGGCTGTGTCGGGAGAGAGGCTCGGGGGCGAGACTGTGTCTGGTGAAGAGAGACGGGGGTAAGAATGTGCCTGGTGAGAGACTCGGGGGCGAGACTGCGTCCGGCGAGAGAGCCGTGGGCGGGACTCTGTGTCCAGTGAGAGAGACGGGTGAGAGACTCCGTGTCTGGTGGGAGAGGTACGGGTGAGATTCTGTGTCCGGTGAGAGACTCAGGGTCGAGACTCTGTCCGGTGAGAGAGATGGGGGGTGATACTCTGTGTCCGGTGAGAGAGATGGAGGCGAGATTCCGTGTCTGGTGAGAGACTCGGGAGCGAGACTGTGTCCGGTGAGAGGCTCAGGCGCGAGACTGTGTCTGGTGAAGAGAGACGGGTGGAATACTCCATGTCCGGTGTGAAGAACGGGGCCGAGACTCCATGTCTGGTTCTGAGACGGGGCAAGACTCAGTGTCCGATTAGAGGCTCGGGGGTGAGACTATGTCTAGTGAAGAGAGACGGGGATGAGACTCCGTGTCTGGTGAGACAGATGGGGCCGAGACTGTATCTGGTGAAGAGAGACGGTGCGAGACTGTGTCTTGTGGGAGAGATGGGGTCGAGACTGTGTCCGGTGAGAGACTCGGGGGCGAGACTGTGTCTGGTAAGAGACTCGGGGGTGAGACTGTGTCCGGTGAGAGAGACGGGGACGAGACTCCGTGTCCGGTGAGAGACTTGGAGGCGAGACTGTGTCTGGTGAGAGAGCCGAGGGCAATACTGTGTCCAGTGAGGGAGACGGGGGCGAGAATGTGTCCTGTGAGAGAGAAGGGGGCGAGACTGTGTCCGGTGAGAGAGAAGGGGGTGAGACTCCGTGTCTGGTGAAAGAGACGGGTCAGAGACTCTGTGGCTGGTGAGAGAGACGGGGGCACGACTGTGTCCAGTGAGAGAGAAGGGGGTGATACTCCTTGTCCGGTGAGAGAGACGGGTGGGAGACTCCGTGTCTGGTGGGAGAGGCACGGGTGAGATTCCGTGTCCGGTGAGAGACTCAGGGACGAGACTGTGTCTGGTGAGAGAGACGGGGGCACGACTGTGTCCAGTGAGAGAGAAGGGGGTGATACTCCGTGTCTGGTGAGAGAGACGGGTGGGAGACTCCGTGTCTGGTGAGAGACTCGGGAGCAAGACTGTGTCCGGTGAGAGAGACGGGCGAGACTCTGTGTCCGGTGAGAGGCTCAAGGGCGGGACTGTGTCTGGTGAAGGGAGACGGATGCAAGACTCTGTGTCCAGTGAGAGACATGGGGGCGAGACTCTGTGTCCGGTGAGATAGTCGGGGCCGAGACTGTGTCTGGTGAAGGAGACGGGGGCGAGACTGTGTCTTGTGGGACAGACGGGGCGGAGACTTTGTCCGGAGAGAGAGACGGGGGCTAAACTCCGTGTCTGGTGAGACAGACGGGGCCGAGACTCCGTGCCTGGTGAGAGAGACAGGGCGAGACTCTATGTCCGGTGAGAGATACAGGTGGAGACTGTGCCGGTCAGAGAGACGGGAGCGAGACTCCATGTCTGGTGAGATGTACAGGGCCGAGGTTTCGTGTCTTGTTCTGAGACGGGGGCAAGACTCTGTGTCCGATAAGAGGCTCGGGGGTGAGACTGTGTCTGGTGAAGAGAAACGGTGGTGAGACTCCGTGTCTGGTGAGACAGACAGGGCCCAGACTGTGTCTGGTGAAGGAGACAGGGGTGAGACTGTGTCTAGTGGGAGAGATGTGGCTGAGACAGTGTCCGGAGAGAGAGACGAGAGTGAGACTCCGTGTCTGGTGAGAGAGACGGGGGTGTGACTCCATGTCTGGTGAGAGAGGCGGGGTTGAGACTCTGGGTCTGGTGAGAGAGACGGGGGCGAGACTGTGTCCCCTGAGAGAGAAGAGGCCAAGATTCTGTGCCTGGTGAGAGACTCGGGGGCGAGACTGTGTCCACTGAGAGAGACGGGGTGAGACTCCGTGTCCAGTGAGAGAGACGCGGCCGAGTCTGTGTCCGGTGAGAGAGACGGGGGCGAGAGTCTGTATCTGGTGAGAGACTCGGGGGTGAGAGTCCGTATCTGGTGAGAGACTTGGGGGCGAGACTTTGTGTCCGGTGAGAGAGTCGGGAGCAAGACTGTGTCCAGTGCGAGAGACGGGTGAGAGACTCCGTGTCTGGTGAGAGAGACAGGGCGAGACTCTGTGTCCTGTGAGAGAGACGGGTGTGAGACTCCGTGTCTGGTGAGAGAGACAAGGGTGAGACTCTGCGTCCGGTGAGAGAGACGGGGGTGAGACTCCGTGTCTGGTGAGAGAGACAGGGGCACGACTGTGTCCGGTGAGAGAGACAGGGGCGAGAGTCTGTATCTGGTGAGAGACTCGGGGGTGAGAGTCCGTATCTGGTGAGAGACTTGGGGGCGAGACTTTGTGTCCGGTGAGAGAGACGGGAGCAAGACTGTGTCCGGTGAGAGAGACGGGTGAGAGACTCCGTGTCTGGTGAGAGAGACAGGGCGAGACTCTGTGTCCTGTGAGTGAGACGGGTGTGAGACTCCGTGTCTGGTGAGAGAGACAAGGGTGAGACTCTGTGTCCGGTGAGAGAGACGGGGGTGAGACTCCGTGTCTGGTGAGAGAGACAGGGGCACGACTGTGTCCGGTGAGAGAGACAGAGGCGAGAGTCTGTATCTGGTGAGAGACTCGGGGGTGAGAGTCCGTATCTGGTGAGAGACTTGGGGGCGAGACTTTGTGTCCGGTGAGAGAGACGGGAGCAAGACTGTGTCCGGTGAGAGAGACGGGTGTGAGACTCCGTGTCCGGTGAGAGAGACAAGGGTGAGACTCTGCGTCCGGTGAGAGAGACGGGTGAGAGACTTCGTGTCTGGTGAGAGACTTCGGAGCGAGACTGTGTCCGGTGAGAGAGACGGGGGTGAGACTCCGTGTCTGGTGAGAGGGACGGGGGCACGACTGTGTCCGGTGAGAGAGACAGGGCGAGACTCTGTGTCCTGTGAGAGAGACGGGTGAGACTTCGTATCCGGTGAGAGGGTTAGGGGTGATACTCTGTGTCCAGTGAGAGAGAGCGGTGTGAGATTCCGTGTCCGGTGAGATAGACGGGGACGAGACTGTGTCTGGTGAAGGAGACGGGGGCGAGACTGTGTCTTGTGGGACAGATGGGGCGGAGACTTTGTCCGGAGAGAGAGAGATGGGGGCAAGACTCCGTGTCCAGTGAGAGAGATGGGGCTGAGACTCCATGTCTGGTGAGAGAGACAGGGCGAGACTCTGTGTCCTGTGAGAGGCTCGGGGGCGAGACTGTGTCCGGTGAGAGAGACGGGGGTGAGAATCTGTGTCCGGTGAGATAGACAGGGGCAAGACACTGTGTCCGGTAAGAGAGACGGGAGAAAGACTCTGTGTCTGGTGAGAAACTCGGGGGTGAGACTGTGTCGGGTGAGAGAGTTGGGGCCAGGATCCGTGTCTAGTGAGAGACTCAGGGGCAAGACTGTGTCCGGTGAGAGAGACGAGGACGAGACTCCATGTCCGGTGAGAGACTTGGGGGCGAGACTGTGTCTGGTGAGAGAGCCGGGGGCAAGACTGTGTCCAATGAGAGAGAAGGGGGTGAGACTCCGTGTCCGGTGAGAGAGACGGATGGGAGACTGTGTCCGGTGAGAGAGACGGGTGGGAGACTCCGTGTCTGGTGAGAGAGACGGGTGGGAGACTGTGTCCGGTGAGAGAGACAGGGGCGAGACTCTGTGTCTGGTGAGAGAGACAGGGCGAGACTCTGTGTCCTGTGAGAGAGAAGGGTGCGAGACCCCGTGTGTGGTGAGAGACTCGGGAGCGAGACTGTATTCGGTGAGAGAGAAAGGGGTGAGACTTCGTATCCGGTGAGAGAGACAGGGGCACAACTGTGTCCAGTGAGAGAGATGGGGTCGAGATTCCGTGTCCGGTGAGAGACTCGGGGGCGAGACTGTGTCTGGTGAAAAGAGACCGGTGCGAGACTCCATGTTGGGTGAGAGAGTCGGGGGCGAGACTGTGTCCTGTGAGAGGTTTGGGGGCCAGACTGTGTCTGGTGAAAAGAGACAGGGGCGAGAGTCCGTATCTGGTGATAGACTCGGTGGTGAGAGTCTGTATCTGGTGAGAGACTCGGGGGCGAGACTTTGTGTCCGGTGAGAGAGACGAGGGCAAGACTGTGTCCTGTGAGAGAGACGGAGGTGAGACTTCGTGTCTGGTGAGAGAGACAAGGGCGAGACTGTGTCCGGTGAGACAGACGGGGTCGTGACTCTGTGTCCGGTGAGAGACTCGGGGGTGAGACTGTGTCCTGTGAGAGAGACAGGGGCGAGACTGTGTCCGGTGAGAGAGATGGGTGAGAGACTTTGTGTCTGGTGACAGACTCGGGAGCGAGACTGTGTCCGGTGAGAGAGACGGGGGTGAGATTCCATGTCCGGTGAGAGAGACAGGTGGGAGACTCCGTGTCTGGTGAGAGACTCGGGAGCGAGACTGTGTCCGGTGTGAGAGGCGGGTGGGAGACTCCGTGTCTGGTGAGAGACTCGGGAGCGAGACTGTGTCCGGTGTGAGAGACGGGTGGGAGACTCCGTGTCTGGTGAGAGACTCGGGAGCGAGACTGTGTCTGGTGAGAGAGACGGGGGTGAGATTCCATGTCCGGTGAGAGAGACAGGTGGGAGACTCCGTGTCTGGTGAGAGACTCGGGAGCGAGACTGTGTCCGGTGTGAGAGACGGGTGGGAGACTCCGTGTCTGGTGAGAGACTCGGGAGCGAGACTGTGTCCGGTGAGAGAGACAGGGGTGAGACTCTGTGTCGGGTGAGAGACGGGGGGGGGGGGAGGGTGGTGAGACTCCGTGTCCGGTGAGAGAGACGGGTGGGAGACTCCGTGTTTCATGACAGAGACAGGGGCGAGACTCTGTGTCCGGTGAGCGAGACAGGGGTGAGACTCCGTGTCCGGTGAGAGAAGTGGGGCAGAGACTGTGTCTGGTGAAGACAGACGGGGGAGAGACCGTGTCTAGTGGGAGAGACGGGGCCGAGACTATGTCCGGTGAGAGAGAGGGGGGCGGGACTCCGTGTCCGGTGAGAGGGACAGTGCCAAGACTCTCTGTCTGGTTCTGAGACAGGGGAAAGACTCTATGTCCGATAAGAGGCTCGGGGTTGAGACGGTGTCTGGTGAAGAGAGATGGGGGCGAAACTCCGTGTCCGGTGAGAGAGGCCGGGGCGAAACTCCGCGTCCGGTGAGAGCGACGGGGGTGAGAATGTGTCCGGTGAAAGGCTCGGGGACGAGACTGTGCTGGTCAGAGAGACGGGAGCGAGACTCTATCTCCAGTGAGATGGACAGGGCCGAGATACCGTGTCTTGTTCTGAGACGGGGGCAAGACTCTCTGTCTGGTTCTGAGACAGGGGAAAGACTCTATGTCCGATATGAGGCTCGGGGATGAGACTGTGTCTGGTGAAGAGAGGCAGTGGTGAGACTCCGTGTCCGGTGAGACAGACGGGACCGAGACTGTGTCTAGTGGGAGAGACGGGGCCGAGACAGTGTCCGGAGAGAGAGACCGGGGTGAGACTCCGTGTCTGGTGAGAGAGACGGGGCCGAGACTCCGTGTCTGGTGAGAGAGACGGGGCAAGACTCTGTGTCCTGTGGAGAGATGGGTGTGAGACTCCTTATCTGGTGAGAGAGACGGGGAGTGAGACTCCGTGTCCGGTGAGAGAGACAAGGGTGAGACTCTGTGTCCGGTGAGAGAGTGGGGTGAGACTCTGTGGCCGGTGAGAGAGTTAGGAGTGATACTCTGTGTCCGGTGAGAGGCTCAGGGGCGAGACTGTGTCTGGTGAGAGGCTCAGAGGCGGGACTGTGTCTGGTGAAGAGAGATGGATGCGAGACTCCTTGTCCGGTGAGACAGAAGGGGGTGAGACTCTGGGTCTGTTGAGAGAGACTAGGCCAAGACTGTGTCCGGTGAGAGACTCCGGGGCAAGACTCTGTCCTGTGAGAGGCTCAGGGGCGAGACTGTGTCCACTGAGAGAGACGGGGTGAGACTCCGTGTCCAGTGAGAGAGACGCGGCAGAGACTGTGTCTGGTGAGAGAGACGGGGGCGAGAGTCCATATCTGGTGAGAGACTAGGGGGCGAGACTTAGTGTCCGGTGAGAGAGACGGGGGCAAGACTGTGTCCCCTGAGAGAGAAGGGGCCAAGATTCTGTGCCTGGTGAGAGACTCGGGGGCGAGACTGTGTCCACTGAGAGAGACGGGGTGAGACTCCGTGTCCAGTGAGAGAGACGCGGCCGAGACTGTGTCCGGTGAGAGAGACGGGGGCGAGAGTCCATATCTGGTGAGAGACTCGGGGGTGAGAGTCTGTATCTGGTGAGAGACTCGGGGGCGAGACTTTGTGTCCGGTGAGAGAGACGAGGGCAAGACTGTGTCCTGTGAGAGAGACGGAGGTGAGACTTCGTGTCTGGTGAGAGAGACAAGGGCGAGACTGTGTCCGGTGAGACAGACGGGGTCGTGACTCTGTGTCCAGTGAGAGACTCGGGGGTGAGACTGTGTCCTGTGAGAGAGACAGGGGTGAGACTGTGTCCGGTGAGAGAGATGGGTGAGAGACTTTGTGTCTGGTGACAGACTCAGGGGCGAGACTGTGTCCACTGAGAGAGACGGGGTGAGACTCCGTGTCCAGTGAGAGAGACGCGGCAGAGACTGTGTCTGGTGAGAGAGACGGGGGCGAGAGTCCGTATCTGGTGAGAGACTAGGGGGTGAGACTTAGTGTCCGGTGAGAGAGACGGGGGCAAGACTGTGTCCCCTGAGAGAGAAGGGGCCAAGATTCTGTGCCTGGTGAGAGACTCGGGGGCGAGACTGTGTCCACTGAGAGAGACGGGGTGAGACTCCGTGTCCAGTGAGAGAGACGCGGCCGAGACCGTGTCCGGTGAGAGAGACGGGGGCGAGAGTCCATATCTGGTGAGAGACTCGGGGGTGAGAGTCTGTATCTGGTGAGAGACTCGGGGGCGAGACTTTGTGTCCGGTGAGAGAGATGAGGGCAAGACTGTGTCCTGTGAGAGAGACGGAGGTGAGACTTCGTGTCTGGTGAGAGAGACAAGGGCGAGACTGTGTCCGGTGAGACAGACGGGGTCGTGACTCTGTGTCCAGTGAGAGACTCGGGGGTGAGACTGTGTCCTGTGAGAGAGACAGGGGTGAGACTGTGTCCGGTGAGAGAGATGGGTGAGAGACTTTGTGTCTGGTGACAGACTCAGGAGCGAGACTGTGTCCGGTGAGAGAGACGGGGGTGAGATTCCATGTCTACTGAGAGAGGCAGGAGTGAGTCTCTGTGTCTGGTGACAGACTCGGGGGCGAGGATGTGTCCTGTGAGAGAGACGGGGCCGAGACTCTGTGTCCGGTGAGAGAGGCAGGGGTGAATCTCTGACTTCGGTGAGAGAGACGGGTGAGAGACCCCGTGTCTGGTGAGAGAGTCGGGTGTGAGACTTGTGTCCAGTGAGAGACTCGGGGGCGAGACTGTGTCTGATGAGAGAGACAGGGGCGAGACTCTGTGTCCGGTGAGAGAGATGGGGGCGGGACACCATGTCCGGTGAGCGAAGTGGGGCAGAGACTGTGTCTGGTGAAGAGAGACGGGGGCGAGACTGTGTCTAGTGGGAGAGATGGGGCCGAGACTGTGTTTGGTGAGAGAGACGGGGGGGGGGGGGCGAGACTCCGTGTCCGATGAGATAGACGGGGACGAGACTGTGTCTGGTGAAGGAGACGAGGGCGAGACTCCGTGTCCAGTGAGATAGACGGGGCCGAGACTGTTTCTGGTGAAGGAGACGGGGGCGAGACTCCGTGTCCGGTGAGATAGACGGGGACGAGACTGTTTCTGGTGAAGGAGACGGGGGTGAGACTGTGTCCTGTGGGACAGACGGGGCGGAGACTTTGTTTGGAGAGAGGGGGGGGCGAGACTCCATGTCTGGTGAAAGAGACGGGGCCGAGACTCTGTGTCCTGTGAGAGAGACGGGTGGGAGACTGTGTGTCCGGTGAGCGACTCGGGAGCAAGACTGTGTCAAGTGAGAGAGACGGGGGTGAGATTCCATGTCTGGTGAGAGACTCGGGGGGGGGGGCGAGACTGTGTCCTGTGTGAGAGACGGGGGGGGGGTGAGACTCTGTGTCCGGTGAGAGGCTCAGAGGCAGGACTGTGTCTGGTGAAGAGAGATGGATGCGAGACGCCGTGTCCGGTAAGATAGAAGGGGGTGAGACTCCGTGTCTGTTGAGAGAGACGGGGGCAAGACTCTATGTCTGGTGAGAGAGAGAGAGAGAGACGGGGCTGAGACTGTGTCTGGTTGTGAGACGGAGCGAGACTCTGTGTCCGGTTAGAGACTTAGAGGCGAGACTGTGTCTTGTGAGAGAGTTAGGGTCAAATCTCCATGTCTGGTGAGAGAGACAGGGGCGAGACTCTGTGTCCGGAAAGAGGCTTCGGGGTGAGACTGTGTCTGGTGAAGCGAGACGGGGTTGAGACTCCATGTCCAGAGATAGAGACAGGGGCGAGACTGTGTCTGGTGAAGAGAGATGGGTGCGAGACTCCGTGTCCGGTGAGAGAGATAGAGAGACGGGGCTGAGACTGTGTCTGGTGAAGAGAGACGGGGATGAGACTCCGAATCCGGTGAGAGAGACAGGGGCAAGACTGTGTCCGGTGAGAGGCTTGGGGGCGAGACTGTGTCTAGTGGGAGAGATGGGACCGAGACTGTGCCGGTCAGAGAGACGGGGTCGGGACACCGTGTCTGGTGAGAGGGACGGGGCAGAGACTCCATGTCTGGTTGTGAGACGGGGGCAAGACTCTGTGTCCAGTGAGAGGCCTGGGGGCAAGGCTGTGTCTGGTGAAGAGAGACGGGGGTGAAACACCGTGTCCAGTGAGAGAGATGGAGGGGAGATTCCGTGTCTGGTGAGAGACTCGGGTGCGAGACTGTTTCTGGTGAGAGAGACAGGGGCGAGACTGTGTCCGGTGAAGAGAGACGGGTGTGAGACTCCTTGTCTGGTGAGAGAGACGTGGCCGAAACTATGTCTGGTGAAGAGAGACTGGGGCAAGACTGTGTCTAGTGAGAGAGACGGGGACGAGACTCCATGTCTGGTTGTGAGACAATGGCGAGACTCTGTGTCCGGTGAGAGGCTCGGGGGTGAGACTGTGTCTGGTGAAGAGAGATGGGGGTGAGACTGCGTCTAGTGGGAGAGACAGGGCCGAAACTGTGTCCGGTGAGAGAGACGGGGTTTAGAATCTGTGTCCGGTGAGATTAACAGGGGCAAGACTCCATGTCCAGTGGGAGAGACGGGGCCGAGATTATGTCTGCTGAGAGAGACGGGGGCGAGACTCCGTGTCCGGTGAGAGAGACGGGGGCCGAGACTCCGTGTCTGGTTGTGAGACAGGGGCGAGACACTGTGTCCAGTTAGAGACTCAGGGGCTAGACTGTGTCTGGTGAGAGAGTTAGGGTCAATCTCCATGTCCGGTGAGAGAGATGGGGGCGAGATTATGTCTGCTGAGAGAGACGGGGGCGAGACTCCGTGTCCGGTGAGAGAGACGGGGGCCGAGACTCCGTGTCTGGTTGTGAGACAGGGGCGAGACACTGTGTCCAGTTAGAGACTCAGGGGCTAGACTGTGTCTGGTGAGAGAGTTAGGGTCAATCTCCATGTCCGGTGAGAGAGATGGGGGCGAGACTCCGTGTCCAGTGTGAGAGACGGGGGTTGAGACTCTGTGTCCGGTGAGAGAGGCGGGTGGGAGACTCCGTGTCTGGTGAGAGACTCGGGAGCAAGACTCTGTCAAGTGAGAGAGACGGGGGTGAGATTCTATGTCTGGTGAGAGACTCGGGGGGGGGGGGGGCGAGACTGTGTCCTGTGTGAGAGACGGGGGGGTGAGACTCTGTGTCCGGTGAGAGAGACAGGTGGGAGACTCTGTGTCTGGTGAGAGACTCGGGAGCGAGTCTGTGTCCAGTGAGGGAGACAGGAGCGAGAGTCTGTGTCCAGTGAGAGGCTCAGAGGCAGGACTGTGTCTGGTGAAGAGAGATGGATGCGAGACTTTGTGTCCGGTGAGACAGAAGGGGGTGAGACTCCGTGTCTGTTGAGAGAGACGGGGGCAAGACTCCGTGTCTGGTGAGAGAGAGAGAGAGAGAGACAGGGCTGAGACTGTGTGTAGTGAAGAGAGACGGGGGTGAGACTGTGTCTGGTGAGAGAGACAGGGGCGAGACTGTGCCTAGTGGGAGAGACGGGGCCGAGACTCCGTGTCTGGTTGTGAGACGGGGCGAGACTCTGTGTCCGGTTAGAGACTCAGGGGCGAGACTGTGTCTTGTGAGGGAGTTAGGGTCAAGTCTCCATGTCCGGTGAGAGAGACGGGGGCAAGACTCTGTGTCCGGAAAGAGGCTTCGGGGTGAGACTGTGTCTGGTGAAGAGAAACAGGTGTGAGACTCTGTGTCTGGTGAGAGAGACGGGACCGAGACTCTGTGTCTGGTTGTGAGACGGGGCGAGACTGTGGCTAGAGGGAAAGACGGGGCCGCGACTGTGTCCGGTGAGAGACTTGGAGGCAAGACTGTGTCTGGTGAGAGAGACGGGGACGAGACTGTGTCCAGTGAGAGACTCGGGGGCGAGACTCCCTGACTGGTGAAAGAGATGGGGCCGAGACTTCGTGTCTGGCTGTGAGACAGGGTCGAGACTCCGTGTTCGGTGAGAGAGACGAGGGCGAGACTGTGTCCGGTAAGAGGCTTGGGGGCTAGACTGTGTCTGGTGAAGAGAAACAGGTGTGAGACTCTCTGTCCTGTGAGAGAGACGGGGCCGAGACTCCGTGTCCGGTGAGAGAGACAGGGAAGAGACTCTGTGTCTGTTTGTGAGATGGGGCGAGGCTGTGTCCGGTGAGAGAGACGGGGGCGAGACTCCGTGTCCGGTGAGAGAGACGGGGGTGAGATTCCATGTCCGCTGAGAGAGGCAGGGGTGAGTCTCTGTGTCTGGTGACAGACTCGGGGGCGAGGATGTGTCCTGTGAGAGAGACGGGGCCGAGACTCTGTGTCCGGTGAGAGAGGCAGGGGTGAATCTCTGACTCCGGTGAGAGAGACGGGTGAGAGACTCCGTGTCTGGTGAAAGTCTCGGGAGCGAGACTGTGTCTGGTGAGAGAGAGCGGGGTGAGACTCCGTGTCTGGTGAGAGAGTCAGGTGGGAGACTTGTGTCCGGTGAGAGGCTCGGGGGCGAGACTGTGTCTGGTGAGAAAGACGGGCGAGACTCTGTGTCCGGTGAGAGAGATGGGGGCGGGACACCATGTCCGGTGAGCGAAGTGGGGCAGAGACTGTGTCTGGTGAAGAGAGATGGGGGCGAGACTGTGTCTAGTGGGAGAGATGGGGCCGAGACTGTGTTCGGTGAGAGAGACGGGGGGGGGGCCGGGTGGCGAGACTCCGTGTCCGATGAGTTAGACGGGGACGAGACTGTGTCTGGTGACGGAGACGGGGGCGAGACTCCGTGTCTGGTGAGATAGACGGGGACGAGACTGTGTCTGGTGAAGGAGACGGGGGCGAGACTCTGTGTCCGGTGAGATAGACGGGGACGAGATTGTGTCTGGTGAAGGAGATGGGGGCGAGACTCCATGTCTGGTGAGATAGACGGGGACGAGACTGTGTCTGGTGAAGGAGAGGGGGGTGAGACTCTGTGTCCGGTGAGATAGACGGGGACGAGATTGTGTCTGGTGAAGGAGACGGTGGCAAGACTCTGTGTCCGATGAGATAGACAGGGCCGAGACTGTTTCTGGTGAAGGAGACGGGGGCAAGACTCCGTGTCCGGTGAGATAGACAGGGCCGAGACTGTTTCTGGTGAAGGAGGGGGGGGTGAGACTGTGTCCTGTGGGACAGACGGGGCGGAGACTTTGTTTGGAGAGAGAGACGGGGGCGAGACTCCATGTCTGGTGAGAGAGACGGGGCCAAGACTCTGTGTCCTGTGAGAGAGACGGGTGGGAGACTGTGTATCCGGTGAGAGACTCGGGAGCGAGACTGTGTCAAGTGAGAGAGACAGGGGTGAGACTCTGTGTCTGGTGAGAGACTCGGGGGCGAGACTGTGTCCTGTGTGAGAGACGGGGGTTGAGACTCTGTGTCCGGTGAGAGAGGCGGGTGGGAGACTCCGTGTCTGGTGAGAGACTCGGGAGCAAGACTGTGTCAAGTGAGAGAGACGGGGGTGAGATTCCATGTCTGGTGAGAGACTCGGAGGGGGGGGGGCGAGACTGTGTCCTGTGTGAGAGACGGGGGGGTGAGACTCTGTGTCCGGTGAGAGAGACAGGAGCGAGAGTCTGTGTCCAGTGAGAGGCTCAGAGGCAGGACTGTGTCTGGTGAAGAGAGATGGATGCGAGACTTTGTGTCCGGTGAGACAGAAGGGGGTGAGACTCCGTGTCTGTTGAGAGAGACGGGGGCAAGACTCCGTGTCTGGTGAGAGAGAGAGAGAGAGACAGGGCTGAGACTGTGTGTAGTGAAGAGAGACGGGGGTGAGACTGTGTCTGGTGAGAGAGACAGGGGCGAGACTGTGTCTAGTGGGAGAGACGGGGCCGAGACTCCGTGTCTGGTTGTGAGACGGGGCGAGACTCTGTGTCCGGTTAGAGACTCAGGGGCGAGACTGTGTCTTGTGAGGGAGTTAGGGTCAAGTCTCCATGTCCGGTGAGAGAGACAGGGGCGAGACTCTGTGTCCGGAAAGAGGCTTCGGGGTGAGACTGTGTCTGGTGAAGCGAGACGGGGTTGAGACTCCGTGTCCAGAGGTAGAGACAGGGGCGAGACTGTGTCTGGTGAAGAGAGATGGGTGCAAGACTCCGTGTCCGGTGAGAGAGATAGAGAGACGGGGCTGAGACTGTGTCTGGTGAAGAGAGACGGGGGTGAGACTCCGAATCCGGTGAGAGAGACGGGGGCAAGACTGTGTCTGGTGAGAGGCTCGGGGGCGAGACTGTGTCTAGTGGGAGAGACAGGACCGAGACTGTGCCGGTCAGAGAGACGGGGTCGGGACACCGTGTCTGGTGAGAGGGACGGGGCAGAGACTCCATGTCTGGTTGTGAGACGGGGGCAAGACTCTGTGTCCGGTGAGAGGCTTGGGGGCGAGACTGTGTTTGGTGAAGAGAGACGGGGGGTGAAACACTGTGTCCAGTGAGAGAGATGGAGGGGAGATTCCATGTCTGGTGAGAGACTCAGGTGCGAGACTGTTTCCGGTGAGAGAGACAGGGGCGAGACTGTGTCCGTTGAAGAGAGACGGGGGCGAGACTCCATGTCCGGTGAGAGAGACGGGTCCGAGACTCCATGTCTGGTTGTGAGACAACGGTGAGACTCTGTGTCCGGTGAGAGGCTCGGGGGTGAGACTGTGTCTGGTGAAGAGAGATGGGGGTGAGACTGTGTCTAGTGGGAGAGACGGGGCCGAGACTGTGTTCGGTGAGAGAATCTGTGTCTGGTGAGAGAGATGGGGTTTAGAATCTGTGTCCGGTGAGATAGACAGGTGCAAGACTCCATGTCCAGTGGGAGAGACGGGGCCGAGACGGTGTCTGCTGAGAGAGACGGGGGTGAGACTCCGTATCCAGTGAGGGAATCGGGGCCGAGACTCCGTGTCTGGTTGTGAGACAGGGGCGAGACTCTGTGTCCAGTTAGAGACTCGGGGGTGAGACTGTGTCTGGTGAGAGAGTTAGGGTCAAGTCTCCATGTCCGGTGAGAGAGACGGGGGCAAGACTCTGTGTCCGGTAAGAGACTTGGAGGGCGAGACTGTGTCTGGTGAAGAGAGACAGGTGTGAGACTCTGTGTCCAGTGAGAGAGACGGGGCCAAGACTCCGTGTCCGGTGAGAGAGACAGGGAAGAGACTCTGTGTCTGTTTGTGAGACGGGGCCGAGACTCCGTGTCTGGTGAGAGACTCGGGGGCGAGACTGTGTCTGGTGAGTGAGACGGGGACGAGACTCTGTCCAGTGAGAGAGACGGGGGCGAGACTGTGTCCAGTGAGAGAGATGGGGGCGAGACTGTGTCTGGTGAGAGACTCAGGGCCGAGACTCCGTGTCCAGTGAGAGAGACGGGGGGCGAGACTGTGTCCGGTGAGAGAGACAAGGGTAGACTCCATGTCTGGTGAGAGAGACTGGGCTGAGACTCCATGTCTGGTGAGAGAGACTGGGCTGAGACTCCATGTCTGGTGAGAGAGACTGGGCCGAGACTGCATGTCTGGTGAAAGAGACTGGGCCGAGACTCCATGTCTGGTGAGAGAGACGGGCTTAGACTCCATTTCCGGTAAGAGAGATTGGGGGAGACTGCATTTCCAGCGAGAGAGATGGGGGTGAGACTCTGTGTCTGGTGTGAGAATCTCGGGGACAAGACTCTCCGTCATCGGGAGAGACGGAGACGAGATTCCATGTCCGCAGAGAGAGACGGGGGTGAGACTTTGTGTCTGGCAAGAGAGACTGGGGCGGACTCCTTGTCTGGCACAAGAGTCTCGGGGACGAGATTCCGTGTCTGTTGACAGAGATGATATATCACAGTGAACAAGTGATATCCAGTATTGTCAGTGGTTACAAAACCTTGAGGAAAGGGCAGCATCGTAGGAGTCTTCCATCTTGTCCTGGTTGGTTGGTAAGTGAGGCTTGAGAAGTTCTGAGTTGACTTGGAGAGGTCATGGGAAGTGGTGATCGACTGTAATGTGGATAAACATTGTAGGCGATAGTGTGAATGGCGATAGATTGGGAAATTGACTGCAAACAGTTGTTGATTGTCAGATACATGTGGTTATGAAGGCAAATGGTCTTCTAGCCTTCATGTCTTAAGAACTCAAGTCAAGGAGCAGGGATTCCATGCTGCAGGTGTGCTGGGTCTTGGTACAATTCAGCTCTCCTTTCCTGCGGACGATACCCTGCAAAATGGAGAGAGTTCAGCAGGCTGATTCCTGCAACGGTAGGACTGACATATGAAGAGAAATTGGGGCAGTTGGGTTTATGTTTACTGGGGTTTAGGGGAAACAGACAGGATCTCATGAAAACCTACACAATTCTATCAAGTCTGGATCAATTAGATGTTGGCAATCTTTGAAGTTTCCAAGTGCAGGTTTTGTCCTTCAGAATTTTCCTGGTCACTGGCACTAGATTTACAGGTTGGTAATTATCTGACTTGCTTCGGCTGCCTTTCTGGAACAAGTGAGTCCACTGAATGAACCTGAGCAGCAAATCTTGTCACTTCACTCTCTAAAAAGGGAGGAAGGCAGAAGAAAGGAACGTATCGGCCAGTTAGCCTAACTCAGAGGTTGATAAAGTGTTGCAGTCGATTGTCAAGGTCGAGGTTTAAGGGTACTTGATAAAATAAATCAAAGTCAACATAGTTTCTGTGAAGGAAAATCTTGCTTGACAAATCTGGTAGAGTTCTTCGAGAAAATAACAAGCAGGGTGGACAAAAGAGAAGTAGTGGATGTCATTTACTTAGATTTTCAGAAGACACTTGATGTGCTGCCTCACATAAGACTGCTTAGTGGTGCTCCTTAGGGGTCTGTAGTGGGTCCACTACTTTTCACATTACAGAATCATAGATTCATGGAAAACCTACAGCACAATACAGGCCCTTCGGCCCACAGTGCTCTGCTGAACATGTACTTACTTTAGAAATTACCTAGGGTTACCCATAGCCCTCTATTTTTCTAAGCTCCATATACCCATCTAGGAGCCTCCTAAAAGACCCTATCGTATACGCCTCCATCATCATTGCCGGCAGCCCATTCCACGCACTCACCACTCTCTGCATAAAATACTTACCCCGGACATCTCCTCTGTACCTACTTCCAAGCACCTTAAAACTGTCCCCCCTCAGCCCTGGGAAAAAGCCTCTGATTATCCACATGATCAATGCCTCTCATTATCTTATACACCTCTATCAGGTCACCTCTCATCCTCCGTCACTCCAAGGAGAAAAGGCCGAGTTCACTCAAGCTATTCTCATAAGGCATGCTCCCCAATCCAGGCAACATCCTTGTAAATCTCCTCTGCACCCGTTTTACAGCTTCCACATCCTTCCTGTAGTGAGGCGACCAGAAATGAGCACAGTACTCCAAGTGGGGTCTGACCAGTGTCCTATATAGTTGTAACATTACTCTCGGCTCTTGAATGGTTGATGAAGGCCAATGCACCGTATTCTTAACTACACAGCCAACATGCACAGCAGCTTTGAGTGTCCTATGGACGTGGACCCTGACCTACCAAAATGAACCACCTCACACTTATCTGGGTTGAACTTCATCTGCCACTTCTCAGTCCAGTTTTGCATCCTATCAATGTCCCGCTGTAACCTCTGACATTATCCACATTATCCACAACACCCCCAACCTTTGTGTCATCAGCAAATTTACTAACACATCCCTCCACTTCCTCATCCAGGTCATTTATAAAAATCACAAAGAGAAGGTGTTCCAGAACAGATCCCTGAGGCACACCACTGGTCACTGACCTCCATGCAGAATATGACCCGTCCACAATGAATATAAAAGCAAGGAGATAGCTCTGAGGTTTTACAAGACACTAGTCAGATTACACTTGGAGTATTGTCAACAGTTTTGGGCTCCATAACTCAGAAAGGATGTATGGTCATTGGAGAGAGTTCAGAAGAGGTTCAGAAGGATGATTCTGGGAATGAAGGGGTTAACATATGAGGAGTGTCTGGCAACTTTGGGCCTGTACTCACTGGAATTTAGAAGAAAGTGGGGGGATCTCAGTGAAACCTACTGAATGTTGAAAGGACTAGATAAGGTGGATGTGGAGAGGATGTTTCCTTTGGTGGGGGTATCCAGAACTAGAGGGCACAGCCTCAAAATTGAGGGGCGATCTTTTAAAACGGAAGTAAGGAGGATTTTTTTTTGGCCAAAGAGTGGTGAAACTGTGGAATGCTCTGCCAGTGACTTTGGTGGAGGCCAAGTCATGTGGGGTATATTTAGGGCGGAAGTTGATGGATTCCTCACTGGTCAGGGCATCAAGGGATATTGTGAGAGGGCAGGTGTTTGGAGTTGAATGGGATCTGGGATCAGCCATGAGAAAATGGTGGAGCTAACTTGATGTGCTAAGTGGCCTAATTCTGCTTCTGTGTCTTACGGTCTTATGGTCTGTCTTTTATGGGGTAAAAAGTGCTTGCAAGTTCCCTCTCTCTACTTCCCGTCCTCCTTTGCATTCTTACATGGTCTGTTGTCCTCTTCTGTTGAATTCCTTCTTCTTAATGCAGCTTAATGTGAAAAAGACTAAGGAGCTGGTGGTAGACCTGAGGAGAACTAAGGTACCGGTGACCCCTGTTTCCATCCAGGGGGTCAGTGTGGACATGGTGGAGGATTACAAATACCTGGGGATAGAACACTGAGTCTGTCTACAAGAAGGGTCAGAGCTGTCTCTATTTCCTGAGGAGACTGAGGTCCTTTAATGTCGGCCGGACGATGCTGAGGATGTTCTACGAGTCTGTGGTGGCCAGTGCTATCATGTTTGCTGTTGTGTGCTGGGGCAGCAGGCTGAGGGTAGCAGACACCAACAGAATCAACAATCTCATCCGTAAGGCCAGTGATGTTGTGGGGATGGAACTGGACTCTCTGATGGTGGTGTCTGAAAAGAGGATGCTGTCTAAGTTGCATCCCATCTTGGTCAATGTCTCCCATCCACTACATAATGTACTGGGTAGGCACAGGAGTACATTCAACCAGAGACTCATTCCTCCGAGATGCAACACAGAGCGTCATAGGAAGTCATTCCTGCCTGTGGCCATCAAACTTTACAACTCCTCCCTTGGAGGGTCAGACACCCTGAGTCAATAGGCTGGTCCTGGACTTATTTCCTGGCATAATTTACATATTACTATTTAACTATTTATGGTTTTATTACTATTTATTATTTATGGTGCAACTGTAACAAAAACCAATTTCCCCCAGGATCAATAAAGTATGACTATGACTATGATTATTCAGCCCTTTACCCCTTCCACCTATCCTCTTCCTGCTTTTCACTTCATCTGCCTTCCCTACCCACACACCTCAGCCCTCGCCTGGTCTCAACTATCACCTACCAGCTTATATTCTCTCCCCTCACCCTCCTACTTATTCTGGCTTCTGCCACTTCTTTTCCAGTCCTGATGGAGAGTCTGTGTCTGAAACATCGACTCTTTCTTCCTCTCCATGGATGCCACTTAATCTGCTGAGTTCTTCCAGCCTTTTGTGCTTGCTGCTCAAGATTTCCAGCATCTGCAGAATCTCTTTTGTCTGTCATTTCCTAAAGCTGGTGAATAGCTCAGGGACAAAATGGCTACTGCTGCCCAAAGATATTGTGCAAGGGATTCCTCAGTATTGTAAACTGACAGTTGAGTGAGCTGTTGCTGTTGAATCATGTCTCTTTCTAACCCTAATCTCCTGTGCTTCTTCGCAGACTAATATCAACCCGGCATTCCAAGCTAGAGAGCTTGAGTTTCTTCTGAAGAAGGTAAGGAACTTTCCCTTGCCTCTTTGAACTTGGAACCTTTCTCTGTGAAACCATGACTTCTGGGTGACGCAGTGATGCTGCAGTTGGTGTTGCTGCTTAGGTCTGGTGCAGGAGTTTGTATGTTCCTCCTGTGACTGAATCGAATTCCCTCCGGGCTTCTGATTGTTTCCTCATCCTGAATATGTGCTGGTTGGCAGAAAATTTACTGCTGTAGATTACCCCATAGTAAGGGGATGTTGATTTGGTGGCTATGTGGAAAGAGTAGGTAATGGGTAAAAGTGGGGGAAAGGGATTGATATGATTAACATTCTTTGTAAATTTTTTGACAGCTGCACACATTATCTGTTGCTCTAAGCAGGGATTTTTTACACAGCCTGGAAACCACACAGCACTTTAGTTTATTAGTTGAAGAGTGTTTTGAAATACAGTACAACTAAGAAAATCTTTCACATTTTGTGAACTCTTTCTTGTCTGCCTTTATTACAATGTCTACGAACACTGAATACATTAATTTCACATCCAGGTGAAAGATGCATCTTAATCCTTATTAGAGCATCCAAATGTTTCAGTTCTCATCTGTTTCTGGATTTACATTTGATTGAATTCAAAATACTGAATTCACGTTGACAATCAGCACTAGAAGCTTGAAATGTTCCAACAAGAATTGACAGTTCTTCAATTTCTTTGTTCCTAAGCATATAGTTCAACACATCAGTGAATGTCTTAATTGAACCAATCTTAACTTTCTCTGGAACAACAAATTTGAAAGCACAGTATTTCTGTGGTATTGTTGAAGCAACACTTTTGTCATAATTCGTAACAGTAGCTGAATATATATTTTTTTCAAATCTATTTTCCAAATTGAAAATTGGTTGCATTTGCAATAGCAACAAGGTCCATAGCTTGCCATTCTTTTCACTCGTCATCAGGAAATCTATTATTCAACTGATTACTGTCACGTACCCCGTGATGGGTTAAAGAACCAGTGGAAATGGAAAACACCTTGGGAGTCTGGTATTGCTATTAACTAATGGTATTTATTAGTAACCACGCAATGCAGTAATATAAATGCAGATATATCAAACAGGTCAGCAATGATTTTATATATATATATATATATATATATATATATATGAGTGGAAATATAAAAACCGAGCTTCTTCAAGCCTAGGAGTAAATGGATACAGTCCTACAACGATGAGTAAAGTTCAGTTCAGTTCGTGGTATTGAGTTGAGTAGTGATGGAGAGAGAGAGGTGTTGTTGTTGTTCGAGTAAGCCGATGCCATCGATTCTTCCCGTTGTCCTCCGAAATTTCCAAGTTAGCCAAACTTGACCAACTTAAGAGTACCGTCTTCGAGTGATAATCTACCAACCCAGGTGAGGGTTAGACACGCTAGTAGACTCCACAAGGTCGCTCTTTCACGCACTAATAATCAGAGATCGATCCTTCACGATTGATCCTCAGTCACACACTCGTGGGCACCTAAACAGGATAGTGGTAACTTCACCACACCCTTGTGTGTCTGCATGTCCTCTGTCCTGTGAAACAAGCAATTACACTGGTTTAAATACTGTTGTGCTGAACACCAGCTGTCCATCAAGTAGCTCCTCCCTTCTGTCTCTGTTTAGGATCTCAGAAGCTGCCAGTGTCCTTGCAAAAGTGTAAACACACTGCAGAGAAACCATAACACTATCTCAAAGCAGTCTTCGCCTCCCTCTCTCTTAATAACAAGGTGTTTGTGTTGCAAAACTCTCTCTCTCTCTTTATAAAAGCACAGTTCATAGGGATAATTCAGGATCCCATCACACCCCCTCTTTTTAGGAAAAATTTTGATGTGTCAAAATTTTTGGTTGAACTATAAAGTACAAAGTTTGAAATAATACATGTATAATCATCAGATAACAGAGCAAAACGTGTACAATTTCTAACTTAACACCTGGATAAACAATCAGCAATAATGTTGTCAGTATCTTTGACATGTTTGATTTTTAGGTCATATTCTTGCAATATCAGACTCCAGTTTAATAACCTTCTATTCTTATCCTTCATCTTAGTTAGAAACACCAATGGATTATGGTCTGTGTAAACCACAAGTGGTTTCTGGACAAGACAAACATAGACTTCAAAATGTTGCAAAGCCAGGATAAGTGATAGCAACTCCTTTTCAACAGTGCAATAATTTTTCTGATGCAAATTAAATTTCTTTGAGAAATAAGCTACTGGGTGTTCAATGTCATCTACACCCTTCTGTAACAGTACCGTCCCAGCAGCTTCGTTACTAGTGTCTGTCGCTATAGAGAATGGTTTTGAAAAATCAAGTGATTTGAGCACAGGATGATAACACAGAATGGTTTTCAGACATTTAAATGCCTCCTGGCAAAGGTCACTCCATACAAATCTTTCACTCTTCCCTCGTAATTTCGTTAGGGGGAGAGCGATATCAGCGAAGTTCTTACAAAACTTACAATAATACCCCACCATTCCTAGAAACATTTTTAAAGCTTTCTTGCCTGTCGGAACAGGAACCTCAGCAATAGCTTGAACCTTGGCCTGTACAGGAACCAGTTGGCCCTGGCCTACTACATAGCCCAGATATGTAACTGTGGCATGACCAAACTCACTTTTAGCGAGGTTCACAGTAAGCCTGGCCTTCGACAGCCTTTCAAACAGTTTTTCTACAGCCGCAATATGCTCTTCCCACGTGTCACTCCATACAACCAAATCATCAATGTAAGCCCCTGTGTTTTCTAGACCTCTAATCACAGAATTGATCATTCTTTGAAATGTCCCTGGAGCATTTTTCATCCCGAAGGGTAAAACATTGTATTCATACAGCCCCAAAGATGTGACAAACGCTGAGATTTCTCTGGCCCTGTCGGTCAAAGGAACACACCAATATCCTTTTAGCAAGTCAATTTTTCCGAGGTGCGTAGCTTTTCCCACTTTGTCAATACAGTCATCCACCCTCGGGATAGGATAAGCATCTCTCTTGGTTATTGCATTGATTTTCCTGTAGTCAGTAGAGAATCTCATGATACCATCCAGTTTAGGCACAAGAACACAGGGCAACGCCCAGTCTGAGGTAGATTGCCTAATGATACCAGTTGTTAGCATGTAGCCAATTTCTTTTTTAATCATTTTGCTTTTCTCTAAGTTCATTCTGTAAGGATGCTGTTTTATCGGCTGGGCTGAATTTACAATGACGTCATGCACTGCAGCTGTGCACCATCTTGGAATGTCAGGGAATACATCTTTATGCCTGCTAATTAATTCTTTCAATTGTTGTTGCTGTGCAGGCTCCTGATGACAGACTTTATCAGTAATGTCTTTCAAAATAATGGAATTCTCAAGTGGTTGATACTATATTCAGCTTGTTAAAATGATCTTGCACCTCATTACCAGATCCCACAACCCCATTTGTTTTCATAACAGTACTTACTGGTACCATCTCAGAGTCATAATAAGGCTTCACCATATTTACATGTACTAATTGGGTAGCCTTCCTTCTGTCAGGAGTTTTAATAAAATAATTCAAAGAATCAATCTTCTTAATTATTTGGTATGGTCCATGAAATTGCACTTGGAGGGGGTTGGTCACAAGGGGGAACAAGACCAGAACCTTAGCTCCAACCTCAAACACCTGCTCCCTCGCTCTCTTACCGTACCAATGTTTCATTTTAATTTGGGAGTTTTGCAAATACTGTTTTGCGAGGTCACAAGCCTTGTTAAGCCTCTCTTGGAATTTCAAAACATAATCTAACACACTGACATATACTTTTGGGTTAGACCACTGCTCTCTGATCAAGGTCCAAGGTCCTTTGGGCCTGTGACCGAGAATGAGCTCAAGCGGACTGAACCCCAGGGATTCTTGAATTGTGTTTCGAATGGCAAGAAGTAGTAAATGTATCCCTTCATCCCAGTCCCTGTCATTCTCATAACAGTAGGTTTTAATCACGGTCTTTAAAGTGGAATGAAACCACTCCAAAGCCCCTTGAGACTCTGGGTGGTAGGCAGATGACAAAATTTGTTTAGCCCCCAGCTCAGAAACTATTTGCTGGAATGTTCCCAAAGTAAAGTTACTACCCTGGGCAGATTGAATTTCCTTAGGCAAACCGACCAGTGTGAAAAACTTGATGAATGCTTTTACCACAGTCTTGGCCTGGATGTTTCCGAGAGACACGGCTCCAGGGAACCTAGATGCAGCACATATAACAGTTAACACATACTGATGGCCAGCTGCAGTCTTTGGCAGTGGGCCTACACAATCCACTATGACTTGGGAAAACAGTTCACCAAAAGCAAGTATCGGCCAAAGTGGTGCTTTTGGGATGGCCTGATTAGGTTTTCCCACCACCTGGCACGTATGACAACCTCTTCAATAATTTACAATATCCTTCCTCACGTTAGGCCAACAAAATTCCCTCATAATCCTGTGCACTGTCTTCTTTACTCCAAAATGTCCATCTAAAGGCATCTTGTCCACCTATGGGCCAGATTTAAAATTTCAGCCCTGTAAACCTTTGGAACCACCACCAGATGCACAATAGCCCAATCCTCACTAGCAGGCACCGTAGTGGGTCTCCACTTCCTCATCAACACCTCATCTTTAAGGTGATATCCCACTGACTCATTTTGAATTTCTTCCTCAGAGAGAGCAGTCTCTTTTAAAGCCACAATTTCAGGATCTTCATTTTGTTCCTCTATAAATTCATTCCTTAATAAGGACAAGCCTTACTACCCTCTAAGTCCTGTTGGTATAGGGACGGTAGGGAAGTCGCCATGAGCATCAGCAGACTTTCTCGACATGCTTCGGGTCACTGCGCAGGCGGGGTACACATCAGCATCTGTAGACGGATCCTCAGCAGCAGCAGGCTTACTGGTGGGTAAATGTCCCCACCTGCAAAGTCATTACCGAGCAAGACATCAACATTGTCTATCGGTATTTCAGATCATACCCCTATCATGACTGGTCCAGATACCAAGTCGCATTTCAAAACTATCTTGTGAAAAGGCACGGCCTCAGTCCCCTTTCCAATACCTTTTATAATATTCACTTCACCAATCTCCGTCTCAGCACTGAATTCCAAAACACTCTTCAATATTAATGACTGAAAAGCCCCAGTATCTCGCCAGATCCTCACCGGAACCGGGGTTGACCCCTCCTTCACAGACACAAATCCATTTGAAATAAACCGCTCCAATCCTTCTTGAATTCGGTCAGACCCCTCCTTCACCAGCGGTGTCCTAACCGGCTGAACACAAGCATTTGGGGTTGTCGCCTTTTCTTTTCCCTTATCCCTTTTTTGAACAAAACAATTAGACGCCACATGACCGGGCTTCTTGCAATAGTAACACGTTAAACTGGGAAATTCTCCCCCCAACTACTTTCCTTCCTCCCTACTTTTGTCACTAGTCCCCAGCTTACATTTTGGTTTAGCTGGTGGATTATCTCTATACCCTTTTGGTAACTCTTATTGGGAAAAATCCTACCGTTATGAATTAGGGAATACTCGTCTGCTAATCTAGCAGACTCTGACAGTGTCGCTGCCTCTTTCTCATCTAAGTATGTCCTTATACCATCAGGGATGCAACCTTTAAACTGTTCAATCAATATCAACTCTTTCAGGTTGTCAATATCCTCACTTGCCCCTTTTGTGGTATACCAACAATCAAAGTATACCTGCATCTCACAGGCAAACTCTAGATACGTGCGGTCCTAAGGCGTCCTCAAATTTCGAAACCTTTGCCTGTACGCCTCCGGAACCAACTCGTAAACTGTACGTAAAGTACAGCACCTTTCACTCTATCATAATCATTTGCATCTACAACAGACAACGCTGAATACACTCATTGAGTCTTCCCCTTAATCACACTTTGTAACAGGACATCCCACTGATCTCTCGGCCACTTCCGATTTATGGCCACTTTTTCAAAATGTAGGAAACACCTATCGACTTCTGTTTCCTCAAATGGAGGTACCAACTCAATTTCTTGGCTAACATTAAATGGTACAACCGGCTCCCTACTATGGCCTGGCACGTGACCTCCTTGTTGCACCATCTCCCTCTCAAACTCTCACTGCTTTTCTGCCTCAGTGACCTCGAGCTGTTTCAGTTGTAACTCATGCTGTCTTTTCCTAGTCTCAGCCTCCAGCCTGAATTGCTCCACCTGAAGGTGAATCTCAGCCTCAGTAAGTTTACCTCCAGCGAATAACTCTAACACCTCCTCGTCAAACTTTCCCTTAGCTGTATAATGCTGGGCATCTGCATCTGAGCTTTCCTCATTTTAGTGTCACCTTCAGTCTTAATTTTTGAGCGATTGCCAACAGCACATTCCTCGTAGCATCATCCAACACTTCAGGGGTTGGTTCCAACAGAAACCTCTCTACACTAATGTCCATTTCTGCTGTTTTTCCCCACACAAGCAAATCAAAAGGGATTTTCCCCAATCAATTCAAACAAGCCCCCACACAATTTGTTCAAATCCCAGACGCAGGTCCCAATTTTGTCACGTACCCCGTGACGGGTTAAAGAACCAGCAGAAATGGAAAACACCTGGGATTCTGGTATTGCTATTAACTAATGGTATTTATTAGTAACTATGCAATACAGTAATATAAATGCAGATACATCAAACAGGTTAGCAATCATTTTATATATATGTGTGTGTGTGTAAATATAAAAAACAAGCTTCTTCAAGCCTTGGGGTAAATGGATACAGTTACGGTGATGAGTAAAGTTCAGTTCAGTTCGTGGTATTGAGTTGAGTGGTGATGGAGAGAGAGAGGTGTTGTTGTTCAAGTAAGCCGATGCCATTGATTCTTCCCGTTGTCTTCCAAAACTTCCAAGTTAGACAAACTTGACCAACTTAGGAGCACCGTCTTCAAGTGATAGTCTACCAACCCAGGCGAGGGTTAGACACACTAGTAAACTCCACAGGGTCACTCTTTCATGCACTAATAATCAGAGATCAATCCCTCAGAATCGATCCTCAGTCGCACACTCGTGGACAGCTGAACAGGATAGTGGTAACTTCACCACACCCTTGTGCGTCTGCATGTCCTGTGAAACAAGCAATTACGCTGGTTTAAATACTGTTGTGCTGAACACCAGCTGTCCATCAAGTAGCTCCTCCCTTCTCTGTCTGTAAGAACACAGAAGCTGGCAGTGTCCTTGCAAAGAAACCATAACACCATTTCAAAGCAGTCTTCACCTCCCTCTCTCTTAATAACAAGGTGTTTGTGTTGCACAACTCTCTCTCTCTCTTTTTAAAAGCACAGTTCATAGGGATAATTCAGGATCCCGTCACATTACACACGTTGGATAAACCGCATTACTAACATCAGAACTTACAGATGCAAGCAGATCTTTCAGTTTGTCACTTCAATAAATGGTATCACCAAGATACTGTGCCTGTAGCTTGTTAACTTCTGTTTTTGCAAACTGCTGTGCTTCAATTGTATTCAAAGAGCTTTTCTGAAGAACTTTACAAAGAGATGCCAGATCTTTTAAAACATTATGATGGACAGTTAATGCTACTCAATATTGTGGATTGGTCAAAACTTTCAGGCAGTAGTTGCTGACTGGATCGTTTTTAGGATACTAAAATAATAATATTTATAAATACTATATATAAATAAATAATATTTATTATTTTAAAATGTCACAAGATAAGTTAGAACACTTATAATTTTCATAAAATAGCCACAGTCATGCAAACAACTTTATAGAAATAAACTTTTACCTTGTACTAACAGTTTTTTAATTGAAAATTCTTTTTAAATGATGATCTTTTTGCAAGGCTATTTACCAAAAAAGTCAGAATATAGAATTTTTCACATCAAAGACAAACCACAACTCACAACACAAGTAAATAATGTCATGCAGTCAAAACAACTGACAGACATAATGGCAAAAGTAAAATGTTTTGACTAGATGCCGTTGGTGATTAGCAGGCTGGCAGTTCATTAACAATGAGCTACTGACTTCCTTTCTGTGTTTATTGTTACAATTTGTAACAATGTTGTAACTTGAAACTCTAACAATGTAGATATGTCGAACCTGTAAAATGTTTCAAAGTAAAGGCTGTGGTATGTTTATTATTTTGGAACTTTGTGGAATATATGCATTAAGACATAATTAATTACAGGGTTTTCACAGTTATATTAAGATAATGTCAAAGTTACATTAACGTTATGTAAGAGAAAATTTCAGCTGCTCAACAATAAAGCAGTGTGCTCCGGAGCATTTCAGACTCTGCACAGCTGTGCACCCTCACAACTCAGAGGGAACAGTGGCTCTCCATGCTGGCATAGACTCAATCAGCCCACTGGCTCATATTGTAAGGAGATATGGACCAAAAATGTTGCTGAGCCCAGAGCCCAGGTCATTACTGGATATAGCTGCTGCTGCTTGGGAGTCCTATTTCACCAGTTTCCAGCAGGTCTGATGACTGGTCTTGTCAGACACAGGGACAGTAAAATTAAACTTGAAATGTAAATGTCTGATTCCCCTTCTCTTTCCTCTCAGTTGCTCCTTTCCTGCAGCCCTTCCCTGTCAGATCTCTGTGGTACAGAGTCCAGGCATTTCCATCGAGGGTGTTTGCTTTGCTAGAGGTCTGGCATGCCACCAGCTTTGTTGCTGGGGAGCAGCTGAGGGGCTATAGACAAGGAGCACAGGATTAGACATCTGTCAGCAGGTGGGGGATTCTGGCCCTGTTGCACCCTTTCCACTCTGGGGCAAGGAGCACTTGGAGCAGTCGTACAACATCCATAAATTGTCGCTGAAAACTCCTGGCCCCTGCCCCACTGTTCTGATAGCTATACCTCTTTGAATTTCACCCTACACACTCTTCATGCCTTTTCTAATGTGTTCCCATTTTTCCAGCGGAAGGTGATAAGTTCTTGATTAGCAAGGGTGTCAGGAAGGCAGCAAAGTGAGCTGGAAAAGGAGAAGAAATTAACCATGATCAAATGTTTGAAAGAATATTGATGTTTCCAATAGTGGGAGAGTCTAGGACCAGAGGCCACAGCCTCAGTGTGGAATTATGTCCCTTTAGAAAAAGTTGAAGAGGAATTTCTTTAGCTAGAGGGTGGCGAATTTGTGAAATTCATTGCCTCAGGTGGCTGTGGAGCCCAAGTCATTGGGTATATTTAAAACAGAGGTTGATGGGTTCTTGATTAATATGGGTGTCAAGGAGAAGGCAGGAAAGTGGCTTGAGGGGGAAAACAAATCAGCCATAATTGAATGGCAGAACAGACTCAATGGGCTAGATGCCCTATTTCTGTTCCTATGCCTTTTGTTCCCTGACTGACCGCTATTCGACATGCCAAGTATTTGGCCTGAGAGTCTCGATCGTGTTCGGAAGCCTAAGGTCTCGGGGCTCTGGAGACAGGTGGATGGAGGGTCAATGTCACAGCAGGAGACTCATGTGTCATCAGGGAGGGTGGAAAATCTTTCGCTGTGGGCCTGAAGACCTGAGGTCTTTGTGATCTTCGGACACAGAGCTCAAAAAAAGCGGCAAAATGGACTTTTAACATCGAAAAACAAGAAGGTTGTTGTTACGTCTCCCGCTCGCTGTGAAAATGGGGGACACCTCCGGGGGGAGAGAGAACCTGTGGTTTGTCGAATGTTGGATGAATGCAAAGCCTTTGGGGTAACCTTGGTCTGTGTCTTTACTATTGCTTAGCACACGCTTGGGCTCGGTGATGGTACCGATGTGCTTCTTTTTGCTGCTGGTAGGAGGGGGGAAATCGTTGCTTGCTGCCGCTTACGCGTGGGAGGGGGGATCTTGGGGGGGACTTTGGGGTTCTCACGCTTAACTGCTGTTCATTCTTTAGGGCACTTCTCTGTTTTCGTGGATGTTTGTGAAGAAAAAGCATTTCAGGATGTATATTGTATACATTTCTCTGACATTAAGTTCAACCTTTGAACCTTTTGGTCTGGACTTCAAGTGATCAGCCTGGAGCTGCCTTGGTTCTGCTGTGTGTGATCTCCTTTCCCTGCTGGCAGTACAGATAAACTTGCTGCAAAAGATGCCTGACCATGTGGTGACTTGATGTGTCCATTTCTCTAAACAGGTCAACTGCAGGGCACTGGTCTGCCCCCTAACCTTCAAAACCCAAAAGTACTACAACATTCTTAAGCAGATCTGTCCGGAGCTGGAGAAGGCCAGAGCTGGGGATCTCAGGAGTAACAGGTAACACCACTGACTGGGTCTTAACTCAAAGTTCAAAGTATGTACAAGTGATCCATAGCCTGCCCTGGAATTCATTTTCTTGTGGGCATTCACAGTTGATACAAAGAAACACAATGGGATCAATGAAAATCTGCACACAAACTAAAATGGACAAACAACCAATGTGCAAAAGAAGAGAAATGGTGCAATTACAAGTAAAAATAAGTAATAATAATAAATATTCAATAATATTGAGAACGAGTTGTAGAGTTCTTGAAAGTGAGTCCATAGTTTGTGGATCAGTTTAGTGTTGAGGTGAGTGAAGTTATCTATGCTGGTTCAGGAGCCTGATGGCTGAAGAGTAATGACTGTTCCTGAACTTGGTCGCATGGGACCTCAGGCTCCTGTCCCTCCTTCTCAATAGCAGTAGTGAATGGAGAGTATAGCTTCGATGGTGATGCTGGATGCTGCTATCTTGGATGGTGGATGATGGATGTGACAGCATTGCATGCAGATGTGTTCTGTGGGTGGGAGGACGTTTCCTGTGAAGAACTGGGCTGCATCCACTGCTTTTTGTAGGCTTTTCCATTCATAGGTACTGGTGTTTTCATACCAGGCCATGATGCCCTCCATCGCACATCTATAGGAGTCCGTCAAATTTCTGATGATATTCCAAATCTCTGCAAACTCCTAAGAAAGTAGAGGCGCTGTTCTGCCTTCTTTGTGATGGTACTTACCTGCTGGTCCCAGGACAGGTCCTCTGACACGGTAAAACCAAGGAATTTAAAGTTACTGATCCTCTCCACCTTCAATCCCCCCAGTGAGAACTGGCTCATGAGGACTGAATGAGGACTGAATGAGGATTGAATGAGAACTGAATGAGGACTGGCTCATGAGAATTGAATGAGGATTGAATGAGGACTAGCTCATGAGGACAGAATGAGGACTGGCTCATGAGGACTGAATGGGGACTGAATGAGGTCTGAATGAGGTCTGAATGAGGTCAGAATGAGGACTGAATGAGGTCTGAATGAGGATTGAATGAGGACTAAATGAGGATTGAGGACTGAATGGGGACTGAATGAGGACTGGCTCATGAGGACTGAATGAGGACTGAATGAGGTCAGAATGAGGACTGAATGAGGTCTGAATGAGGATTGAATGAGGACTGAATGAGGATTGAGGACTGAATGGGACTGAATGAGGACTGGCTCATGAGGACTGAATGAGGATTGAATGAAGACTGAATGAGGTCAGAATGAGGACTGAATGAGGTCAGAATGAGGACTGAATGAGGTCTGAATGAGGACTGAATGAGGATTGAGGACTGAATGGGGACTGAAAGAGGACTGGCTCATGAGGACTGAATGAGGACTGAATGAGGATTGAATGAAGACTGAATGAGGATTGAATGAGGACTGAATAAGGACTGAATGAAGTCAGAATGAGGACTGAATGAGGTCTGAATGAGGATTGAATGAGGACTGAATGAGGATTGAATGAAGACTGAATGAGGACTGAATGAGGACTGAATGAGGACTGGCTCATGAGGACTGAATGAGGACTGGCTCATGAGGACTGAATGAGGATTGAATGAGGACTGGCTCATTGGCCTCTGGTTTCTCTCCTCTCTTAGCTCGTCAGTTTTGCTGACGTCGAATTAGAGGATGTTGTTGTGGTGACATTCAACCAGATTTTCAGTTTCCCTCCTATATGCTGATCCATCTCCACTTTTGATTTGGCCAACAACAGTGGTGTTGTCAGCAAACACGAATATGGCATTGGTACACACAAGGCAGTATTTACTTAGCATCATGGTCATAAGTGTAAATGATTAGAGCAGAAGGCTTCAACATTCAGCCTTGATCTGCACCCATGCTCATGGTGATGGTGGAGATGTCATTGTCAATGCAAGCTGATTGGGGTCTACAAGTGAGGAAATCGAGGATCCAATTGCACAAGGAGACATCAAGGCCTAGATCTCAGTTCTTATAGATTAGTTTTGAGGGGGTGATGGTGTCAACTGCTGTACTGTAGTCAAGGAAGAATGTCCCAATGTATGCATTTTCACTGTCCAGATATTCCAGGGCTGAGTGAAGATGCAATATCATGGCATCTGCTGTTGACCTGTTGTGTCAGTAGGCAAATTAGAGCAGATGATCCGGAAGGAGTTGGTATGTCCCATCATCACCCTCTCACAGTGGGTGTACGTGCTGTTGGACAATAATCATTGAGGCAGGTCACCACACTCTTCTTGGGGCTTACTTGGAGCAGATGAGTGCCTCAGACTGTGGAAAGGAGAGGTTAAGGATATCAGCAAGCACTCCAGCTGGTTGATTAGTACAGGTATTCAGTTCTCAGCCAGGTCCAAGCTGCCAAGTCGAACGTCAGTGCTGAAATCTGCAATTTCAGTCCAGTGTCCTCGTAGCGATGTGCACGGAGCTGGTGACAGCTGAACTTAAGCTGCCTATTCTAATGAGCCCGGTTCCTTCAGTGTCTCAGCTGGGTAGCAACAGGGCCACAAAAGGTGACAGCACTGACTGAACTTGTACTCCTGTAAAGGATAATAAGGTCCAGGTATCCAAACCAGTTGTATGGGGCAGAGGGAGAACATCCTGTGATAGTGGAGCCAGACAGAAGGGAAGCAGTTTAACATTAAAGTGGGCAGAATGGATCAGACAAAAGGAATGAGGCCTGAGTTCACATGGGAGCTCTAGTACAGATAGAGAGAGCTGTAGAGTTCAGTCCAAGGTTCAGAACCGCTTACCACCTTAGAGCATTTTCCCATACAACCATGAGAGATACAAGATCTCTTCACTTCCCACCAGCCTTTCCAAGTGAAACAGCAATTAACGTGTGTATTTTCCAATCCAGTGTAGTGCATTTGGCATTCACCATGTAGTCTCCTCCACACTAGAGAAATACAGCCCAAGCTCGACGACCAGCACTAAGCCTTCTGTTTGGGGCACATCGTAGTTTTTCAGACTCAATATTGAACTCTGTCATTCTTTTTGTGTCAAGATTGTCTGGTTCTGCCATAGGTCAGTCAATAGTGATACTGGCTCAGTTTCTGGAGAACAGGCTGAGGCTGAGGTTTCTCCCATTTGCAGTGTCCTAGTCCTGAAAATACCTTCACGTATCCCTGCGTTGTCCTGAGTACATCTTTCCCACAATGGCAGCACTCAAGCTGCTGTCCAATTTATGCTGATCAGTTCCAGTATAACCTGCTCATCTTTCTGTACAAGAAAGCATCCTTTATGTACGGGGTCTCTTCTTTGTATGTTCAATTTAAAATGGCCTCTTTGTTATGTTAATCTTTTAAACTGCTGCATATGTGGATTAAAATGGCTTCTTTGTTATGTTAAATGCTGAGAAGGTCTCTAGCTAGACATTTGCTTGGGTTAATACAGACAGCAGTGTGCAATTAGCCAATGGGTATTCATGTTATCATTTCTTCGGGTGATAATGCTGTCTCATATGACTGGGAACGGGGGTTTTTGGCAGGGAGTCGGAGGAGAGACGGAGAGGACTGCGGACGTGCGAAAAGGCTGCGGTCGATCACTCTGGGTGGTCCCAAGCCGCGAGTCCACGGAGTCCGGGTGGTCCTGAGCCGCGAGTCCACGGGGTCCGGGTGGTCCCGAGCTGCAAGTCCACGGGGTCCGGGTGGTCCCGAGCCGCGAGTCCACGGGGTCCGGGTGGTCCCGAGCCGCGAGTCAGCGGGGTCCGGGTGGTCCTAAGCTGCGAGTCCACGGAGTCTGGGTGGTCCTGAGCCGCGAGTCCACGGGGTCCGGGTGGTCCCGAGCTGCAAGTCCACGGGGTCCGGGTGGTCCCGAGCCGCGAGTCAGCGGGGTCCGGGTGGTCCCGAGCCGCGAGTCAGCGGGGTCCGGGTGGTCCCGAGCCGCGAGTCCACGGGGTCCGGGTGGTCCCGAGCTGCAAGTCCACGGGGTCCGGGTGGTCCCGAGCCGCGAGTCAGCGGGGTCCGGGTGGTCCCGAGCCGCGAGTCAGCGGGGTCCGGGTGGTCCCGAGCCGCGAGTCAGCGGGGTCCGGGTGGTCCCGAGCCGCGAGTCAGCGGGGTCCGGGTGGTCCTGAGCCGCGAGTCCACGGGGTCCGGGTGGTCCCGAGCCGCGAGTCAGCGGGGTCCGGGTGGTCCCGAGCCGCGAGTCCACGGGGTCCGGGTGGTCCCGAGCTGCAAGTCCACGGGGTCCGGGTGGTCCCGAGCCGCGAGTCAGCGGGGTCCGGGTGGTCCCGAGCCGCGAGTCAGCGGGGTCCGGGTGGTCCCGAGCCGCGAGTCAGCGGGGTCCGGGTGGTCCCGAGCCGCGAGTCAGCGGGGTCCGGGTGGTCCTGAGCCGCGAGTCAGCGGGGTCCGGGTGGTCCTGAGCCGCGAGTCAGCGGGGTCCGGGTGGTCGCGAGCCGCGAGTCAGCGGGGTCCGGGTGGTCCTGAGCCGCGAGTCAGCGGGGTCCGGGTGGTCCTGAGCCGCGAGTCAGCGGGGTCCGGGTGGTCCCGAGCCGCGAGTCAGCGGGGTCCGGGTGGTCCTGAGCCGCGAGTCAGCGGGGTCCGGGTGGTCGCGAGCCGCGAGTCAGCGGGGTCCGGGTGGTCCTGAGCCGCGAGTCAGCGGGGTCCGGGTGGTCCCGAGCCGCGAGTCCACGGGGTCCGGGTGGTCCTGAGCCGCGAGTCCACGGGGTCCGGGTGGTCCCGAGCCGCGAGTCAGCGGGGTCCGGGTGGTCCCGAGCCGCGAGTCCACGGGGTCCGGGTGGTCCCGAGCTGCAAGTCCACGGGGTCCGGGTGGTCGCCAGGAATTTCTGAGCTCCAACTTGTGCACGAAGAACTTGGACTTTTTTTTTCCCATTCCTTCCTTTTCTGTATTGAACTTATATTAATTTCATAGACTTAGTAATATCTATAAAGTGCACTTGGTAAAACGTACTGGGTGTGCTGGCTGATGATTGATGTTTGGGATTGATTCGGGCGGCAAGCAACCCAGCGGGAAGCGTTCAGGCCGGCGCCGGGTGGGATTTCCCCTAGACATATACAAGCCAATATCGCTGAGCGTTACATTTATCTTTATTTGAAAGGGCAGCACAAGAGGTGCAGTGTGCAGCTCCCAGCACCAGACATCCAAGTTCAATCCTGATTTTGGGAGCCGCCCAGTGTCTATTCCCAGCCGCCCAGTGTTGATGCCGTGGTAAATTCAGTCAGTGTTGGAGAACTGCGTTTTAGATGATGAACTTGCTTTGTCCTTGTTTAGGCTTCCTGACCTCAGGTCAGTCATTATGATTGGAGACAAGCTCCCTGGAACATTCAGCTTTCAGGAGGTGTTTGAGGCAGCTTCCAGCAGTCACCATCAGCAATTGTTAAACGTGCAGAAGAAGATTTCCTTTGATGACCCAGTAAACATCCTCTTTACTTCAGTAAGCCATCTTTACTTTCATACTTTATACTTAGCCAGAATGTTTAATAAGACTGCCGGATGGTGGAAGGACAGAGGGTCATTGGGTTTCTGGTGGTTGAACAGGAAAGAGAGTCACTAAAGAACTTACGATTTTAGAAATAGAACGTAGAAGAGGTGGGAGATGAGCTTTCCTTCATTCATGCTGGCCTGTGGGCTTCACTGGTGAGACCAGTACATTGTTCTCATGTAGACTGAGAAAATGGGGCTGCTTTCTTGAACTGCGCTAATGAAAGGTGCTACAGTCATGGACAGACCAAGTAAGGATGAAAAGACCCATCAAAGTTGTTGGTGAACGCAGCAGGCCAGGCAGCATCTCTAGGAAGAGGTACAGTCGACGTTTCAGGCCGAGACCCTTCGTCAGGACTAACTGAAGGAAGAGTGAGTAAGGGATTTGAAAGTGGGAGGGGGAGGGGGAGATCCAAAATGATAGGAGAAGACAGGAGGGGGAGGGATGGAGCCAAGAGCTGGACAGGTGATTGGCAAAAGGGGATACGAGAGGATCATGGGACAGGAGGCCCAGGGAGAAGGAAAAGGGGGAGGGGGGAAAAACCCAGAGGATGGGCAAGGGGTATAGTCAGAGGGACAGAGGGAGAAAAAGGAGAGAGAGAAAGAATGTGTGTATATAAATAAATAACGGATGGGGTACGAGGGGGAGGTGGGCCATTAACAGAAGTTAGAGAAGTCAATGTACACGCCATCAGGTTGGAGGCTACCCAGACGGAATATAAGGTGTTGTTCCTCCAACCTGAGTGTGGCTTCATCTTTACAGTAGAGGAGGCCGTGGATAGACGTATCAGAACGGGAATGGGACGTGGAATTAAAATGTGCGGCCACTGGGAGATCCTGCTTTCTCTGGCGGACAGAGTGTAGGTGTTCAGCAAAATGATCTCCCAGTCTGCGTCGGGTCTCGCCAATACATAGAAGGCCACATCGGGAGCACCGGACATAGTATATCACTCCAGCCGACTCACAGGTGAAGTGTCGCCTCACCTGGAAGGACTGTCTGGGGCCCTGAATGGTGGTAAGGGAGGAAGTGTAAGGGCATGTGTAGCACTTGTTCCGCTTACAAGGATAAGTGCCAGGAAGGGAGATCAGTGGGGAGGGATGGGGGGGGGGGAGACGAATGGACAAGGGAGTCGCGTTCCGCAGGGATCACTCCCTACGTGACTCCTTTGTCCATTTGGACAACACCTTATATTCCGTCTGGGTAGCCTCCAACCTGATGGCATGAACATTGACTTCTCTAACTTCCGCTAATGCCCCACCTCCCCCTCGTACCCCATCCGTTATTTATTTATATACACACATTCTTTCTCTCTCTCTCCTTTTTCTCCCTCTGTCCCTCTCACTATACCCCTTGCCCATCCTCTGGGTCCCCACCCCCCTTGTCTTTCTCCCTGGGCCTCCTGTCCAATGATCCTCTCATATCCCTTTTGCCAATCACCTGTCCAGCTCTTGGCTCCATCCCTCCCCCTCCTGTCTTCTCCTATCATTTTGGATCTCCCCCTCCCCCTCCCACTTTCAAATCCCTTACTAACTCTTCCTTCAGTTAGTCCTGACGAAGGGTCTCGGCCTGAAACGTCGACTGCACCTCTTCCTAGAGATGCTGCCTGGCCTGCTGCGTTCACCAGCAACTTTGATGTGTGTTGCTTGAATCTCCAGCATCTGCAGAATTCCTCATGTTTGTGAAAAGATAAGGTGTTCAGTTTGCAAAGTGATTGAATTTCACTTCGCATCGCATCAGGGCAAAGTGAAAGGTTTTTAGAATAGCATATAGCTTGGAATAGAGAAATTCTTCAGGAATGCTGTAAATGGAGGGATTGGCTGACAACTTCAAAGGGTAAGGGGTGAAAGTTTATTGAACAGCGAGGAAACAGTGATCCCACTGGGCTGCGTGGCTCCTGTATCTGTTCCTAGGAACTGCAAAACAATCTCCATGGTACAGTAGCCCAGTTTAAATTCTCCTGAGGTACAGAGCCCCATTAGAATGATAAACCAATCCATACTCACTTCATCCCATCCATTGGGGGAGCGGGGTGTCAGACTGGTTATTTACCTTCTTTCTATTCGACGTGGGATCAAGGCTGCATTTATTGTGCATAGGAAGTGCCCTTCAGCTACCTTCCTGAACGACTGTAGTGCTTCTGAGAAGGCAGTTGCAAGATTTAGCTCAGAGCTGATGTACAGATCTTAGAGGGAAGCCTGTGCTTTGCAGTCATCCCATGCACACCTTCGCTTCACTCTGTCATTATCCTCATTGCAAGAGAATGTGTATTTGGGAGCTCCCTGGGCCTCAATGAAATGGGTCAGAACTGCCAGAAGGTGGTACATTCCAGAATGTTTAAAAGTAGCTGTGTCCCTTTCATACAATTTCTCAGCTCAATTCCTCACCCCAGTATGTGTAAAAGGGGTTGTCTCAGTAACACCTCACCACCTGGCTGTTCAGCCTCAGTAACACCTCACCCACTGGCTGTTCAGCCTCAGTAACACCTCACCCACTGGCTGTTCGGCCTCAGTAACACCTCACTCACTGGCTATTCAGTCCAAATAATACCTCAGCCACTGGCAGTTCAGTCTCAGTAACCCCTCACTCACTGGATGTTCAATCTCAGTAACCCCTCACCCACTGGATGTTCTCAGACTCAGTAAAACCTCACCCACTGGCTGTTCAGCCTCAGTAACCCCTCACTTACTGGCTGTTCAGTCTCAATAACACCCCACCCACTGGCTGTTCAGTCTCAATAACCCCTCACTCACTGGCTGTTCAGTCTCAGTAACCCCTCACCCACTGGCTGCTGAGCTTCAGTAATACCTCATGCACTGGATGTTCCCAGCCCCAGTAACACCTCACCCACTGGCTGTTCAGTCTCAGTAACAACTCACCAACTGTCTGTTCAATCTCAGTAACACCTCACCCACTGGCTGTTCGGTCTCAATAACACCTGACTCACTGGCTGTTCAGCCTCCGTAACACCTCACCCACTGGCTGTTCAGTCTCAGTAACAACTCACCCACTGGCTGTTCAATTTCAGTAACCTCTCACCCACTGGCTGTTCGGCCTCTGTAACACCTCACTCACTGGCTATTCAGTCTAAATAATACCTCAGCCACTGGCTGTTCAGTCTCAGTAACCCCTCACTCACTGGATGTTCAATCTCAGTAACCCCTCACCCACTGGATGTTCTCAGACTCAGGAAAACCTCACCCACTGGCTGTCCGGCCTCAATAACACATTGCTCACTGGCTGTTCAGTCTCAATAACACCTCATCCACTGGCTGTTCAGTCTCAGTAACCCCTCACCCACTAGCTGCTGAGCTTCAGTAATACCTCATGCACAGGATGTTCCCAGCCCCAGTAACACCTCACCCACTGGCTGCTCTTAATCTCAGTAACACCTCACCCACTGGATGTTCTGAATCACAATAATCCCTAACCCACCAGCTGATGTCTCAATAACACCTCATCCACTGGATATACCCAGCCCCACTAACACCTCACCCGCTGGATGTTCCAGTCTCAGTAACCCCGCACCTACTGGCTGTTCAGCCTCAGTAACACCTCACCCACTGGACGTCCTCACCCAAAGTAACACCTCACCCACTGGCTGCTCTTACTCTCAGTAACACCTCACCCACTGGACATTCTCAGTCTCAGTAACTCCTCACCCACTGGCTGTTCAGTCTCAGTAACACCTCACCCACTGGCTTCTGAGCTTCAGTAATACCTCATGCACTGGATGTTCCCAGCCCCAGTAACACCTCACCCACTGGCTGTTCAGTCTCAGTAACAACTCACCCACTGGCTGTTCAGTCTCAGTAACCCCTCACCCACTGGCTGCTGAGCTTCAGTAATATCTCATGCACTGGATGTTCCCAGCCCCAGTAACACCTCACCCACTGGCTGTTCGGTCTCAATAACACCTGACTCACTGGCTGTTCAGCCTCCGTAACACCTCACCCACTGGCTGTTCAGTCTCAGTAACAACTCACCCACTGGCTGTTCAATTTCAGTAACCTCTCACCCACTGGCTGTTCGGCCTCTGTAACACCTCACTCACTGGCTATTCAGTCTAAATAATACCTCAGCCACTGGCTGTTCAGTCTCAGTAACCCCTCACTCACTGGATGTTCAATCTCAGTAACCCCTCACCCACTGGATGTTCTCAGACTCAGGAAAACCTCACCCACTGGCTGTCCGGCCTCAATAACACATTGCTCACTGGCTGTTCAGTCTCAATAACACCTCATCCACTGGCTGTTCAGTCTCAGTAACCCCTCACCCACTAGCTGCTGAGCTTCAGTAATACCTCATGCACAGGATGTTCCCAGCCCCAGTAACACCTCACCCACTGGCTGCTCTTAATCTCAGTAACACCTCACCCACTGGATGTTCTGAATCACAATAATCCCTAACCCACCAGCTGATGTCTCAATAACACCTCATCCACTGGATATACCCAGCCCCACTAACACCTCACCCGCTGGATGTTCCAGTCTCAGTAACCCCGCACCTACTGGCTGTTCAGCCTCAGTAACACCTCACCCACTGGACGTCCTCACCCAAAGTAACACCTCACCCACTGGCTGCTCTTACTCTCAGTAACACCTCACCCACTGGACATTCTCAGTCTCAGTAACTCCTCACCCACTGGCTGTTCAGTCTCAGTAACACCTCACCCACTGGCTTCTGAGCTTCAGTAATACCTCATGCACTGGATGTTCCCAGCCCCAGTAACACCTCACCCACTGGCTGTTCAGTCTCAGTAACCCCTCACCCACTGGCTGCTGAGCTTCAGTAATATCTCATGCACTGGATGTTCCCAGCCCCAGTAACACCTCACCCACTGGCTGTTCAGTCTCAGTAACAACTCACCCACTGTCTGTTCAATCTCAGTAACACCTCACCCACTGGCTGTTCGGTCTCAATAACACCTCACTCACTGGCTGTTCAGTCTCAATAACACCTCACCCACTGGTTGTTCAGTCTCAGTAACCCCTCACTCACAGGCTGTTCAGCCTCAGTAACCCCTCACCCACTGGCTGTTCAGCCTCAGTAACACCTCACCCACTGGCTGTTTAATCTCAGTAACACCTCACTCACTGGCTGTTCAATCTCAGTAACACCTCACTCACTGGCTGTTCAGTCTCAGTAATACCTCACTCACTGCCTGTTCCTTCTCAGTAACATCTCACGCACTGGCTGTTCAATCTCAGTAACATCTCACTCACTGGCTGTCCAATCTCAGTATCACCTCAGGCAATGTCTGTTCATCCTCAGTAACACCTCACCCACTGGACTTCGGTCTCAGTAACACCTGACTCACTGGCTGTTCAGCCTCAGCAACTCCTCACCCACTGGCTGTTCAATTTCAGTAACCTCTCACCCACTGGCTGTTCGGCCTCTGTAACACCTCACTCACTGGCTATTCAGTCTAAATAATACCTCAGCCACTGGCTGTTCAGTCTCAGTAACCCCTCACTCACTGGATGTTCAATCTCAGTAACCCCTCACCCACTGGATGTTCTCAGACTCAGGAAAACCTCACCCACTGGCTGTCCGGCCTCAATAACACATTGCTCACTGGCTGTTCAGTCTCAATAACACCTCATCCACTGGCTGTTCAGTCTCAGTAACCCCTCACCCACTAGCTGAGCTTCAGTAATACCTCATGCACTGGATGTTCCCAGCCCCAGTAACACCTCACCCACTGGCTGCTCTTAATCTCAGTAACACCTCACCCACTGGATGTTCTGAATCACAATAATCCCTAACCCACCAGCTGATGTCTCAATAACACCTCATCCACTGGATATACCCAGCCCCACTAACACCTCACCCGCTGGATGTTCCAGTCTCAGTAACCCCGCACCTACTGGCTGTTCAGCCTCAGTAACACCTCACCCACTGGACGTCCTCACCCAAAGTAACACCTCACCCACTGGCTGCTCTTACTCTCAGTAACACCTCACCCACTGGACATTCTCAGTCTCAGTAACTCCTCACCCACTGGCTGTTCAGTCTCAGTAACACCTCACCCACTGGCTTCTGAGCTTCAGTAATACCTCATGCACTGGATGTTCCCAGCCCCAGTAACACCTCACCCACTGGCTGTTCAGTCTCAGTAACAACTCACCCACTGTCTGTTCAATCTCAGTAACACCTCACCCACTGGCTGTTCGGTCTCAATAACACCTCACTCACTGGCTGTTCAGTCTCAATAACACCTCACCCACTGGCTGTTCAGTCTCAGTAACCCCTCACTCACAGGCTGTTCAGCCTCAGTAACCCCTCACCCACTGGCTGTTCAGCCTCAGTAACACCTCACCCACTGGCTGTTTAATCTCAGTAACACCTCACTCACTGGCTGTTCAATCTCAGTAACACCTCACTCACTGGCTGTTCAGTCTCAGTAATACCTCACTCACTGCCTGTTCCTTCTCAGTAACATCTCACGCACTGGCTGTTCAATCTCAGTAACATCTCACTCACTGGCTGTCCAATCTCAGTATCACCTCAGGCAATGTCTGTTCATCCTCAGGAACACCTCACCCACTGGACTTCGGTCTCAGTAACACCTGACTCACTGGCTGTTCAGCCTCAGTAACACCTCACTCACTGGCTGTTCAGCCTCAGCAACTCCTCACCCACTGGCGGTTCAATTTCAGTAACCTCTCACCCACTGGCTGTTCGGCCTCTGTAACACCTCACTCACTGGCTATTCAGTCTAAATAATACCTCAGCCACTGGCTGTTCAGTCTCAGTAACCGCTCACTCACTGGATGTTCAATCTCAGTAACCCCTCACCCACTGGATGTTCTCAGACTCAGGAAAACCTCACCCACTGGCTGTCCGGCCTCAATAACACCTCATCCACTGGCTGTTCAGTCTCAGTAACCCCTCACCCACTAGCTGAGCTTCAGTAATACCTCATGCACTGGATGTTCCCAGCCCCAGTAACACCTCACCCACTGGCTGCTCTTAATCTCAGTAACACCTCACCCACTGGATGTTCTGAATCACAATAATCCCTAACCCACCAGCTGATGTCTCAATAACACCTCATCCACTGGATATACCCAGCCCCACTAACACCTCACCCGCTGGATGTTCCAGTCTCAGTAACCCCTCACCTACTGGCTGTTCAGCCTCAGTAACACCTCACCCACTGGACGTCCTCACCCAAAGTAACACCTCACCCACTGGCTGCTCTTACTCTCAGTAACACCTCACCCACTGGACATTCTCAGTCTCAGTAACTCCTCACCCACTGGCTGTTCCGTCTCAGAAACACCTCACCCACTGGCTTCTGAGCTTCAGTAATACCTCATGCACTGGATGTTCCCAGCCCCAGTAACACCTCACCCACTGGCTGTTCAGTCTCAGTAACACCTCATCCACTGGCTGTTCAGTCTCAGTAACACCTCATCCACTGGCTGTTCAATCTCAGTAACCACTCACCCACTGGCTGTTCAGCCTCAGTAACACCTCACCCACTGGCTGTTCAGCCTCAGTAACCCCTCACTCACTGGCTGTTCAATCTCAGTAACATCTCACTCACTGGCTGTTCAGCCTCAGTAACACCTCACTCACTGGTTGTTCAGTCTCAATAACACCTCACCCACTGGCTGTTCAGTCTCAGTAACCCCTCACTCACAGGCTGTTCAGCCTCAGTAACCCCTCACCCACTGGCTGTTCAGCCTCAGTAACACCTCACCCACTGGCTGTTTAATCTCAGTAACAACTCACTCACTGGCTGTTCAATCTCAGTAACACCTCACTCATTGGCTGTTCAGTCTCAGTAATACCTCACTCACTGCCTGTTTCTTCTCAATAACATCTCACCCACTGGCTGTTCAATCTCAGTAACATCTCAGTCACTGGCTGTCCAATCTCAGTATCACCTCACGCAATGGCTGTTCAATTTCAGTAACCTCTCACCCACTGGCTGTTTGGCCTCTGTAACACCTCACTCACTGGCTATTCAGTCTAAATAATACCTCAGCCACTGGCTGTTCAGTCTCAGTAACCCCTCACTCACTGGATGTTCAATCTCAGTAACCCCTCACCCACTGGATGTTCTCAGACTCAGGAAAACCTCACCCACTGGCTGTCCGGCCTCAATAACACATTGCTCACTGGCTGTTCAGTCTCAATAACACCTCATCCACTGGCTGTTCAGTCTCAGTAACCCCTCACCCACTAGCTGAGCTTCAGTAATACCTCATGCACTGGATGTTCCCAGCCCCAGTAACACCTCACCCACTGGCTGCTCTTAATCTCAGTAACACCTCACCCACTGGATGTTCTGAATCACAATAATCCCTAACCCACCAGCTGATGTCTCAATAACACCTCATCCACTGGATATACCCAGCCCCACTAACACCTCACCCGCTGGATGTTCCAGTCTCAGTAACCCCTCACCTACTGGCTGTTCAGCCTCAGTAACACCTCACCCACTGGACGTCCTCACCCAAAGTAACACCTCACCCACTGGCTGCTCTTACTCTCAGTAACACCTCACCCACTGGACATTCTCAGTCTCAGTAACTCCTCACCCACTGGCTGTTCCGTCTCAGAAACACCTCACCCACTGGCTTCTGAGCTTCAGTAATACCTCATGCACTGGATGTTCCCAGCCCCAGTAACACCTCACCCACTGGCTGTTCAGTCTCAGTAACACCTCATCCACTGGCTGTTCAGTCTCAGTAACACCTCATCCACTGGCTGTTCAATCTCAGTAACCACTCACCCACTGGCTGTTCAGCCTCAGTAACACCTCACCCACTGGCTGTTCAGCCTCAGTAACCCCTCACTCACTGGCTGTTCAATCTCAGTAACATCTCACTCACTGGCTGTTCAGCCTCAGTAACACCTCACTCACTGGCTGTTCAGTCTCAATAACACCTCACCCACTGGCTGTTCAGTCTCAGTAACCCCTCACTCACAGGCTGTTCAGCCTCAGTAACCCCTCACCCACTGGCTGTTCAGCCTCAGTAACACCTCACCCACTGGCTGTTTAATCTCAGTAACAACTCACTCACTGGCTGTTCAATCTCAGTAACACCTCACTCACAGGCTGTTCAGCCTCAGTAACCCCTCACCCACTGGCTGTTCAGCCTCAGTAACACCTCACCTACTGGCTGTTCAGTCTCAGTAATACCTCACTCACTGCCTGTTTCTTCTCAATAACATCTCACCCACTGGCTGTTCAATCTCAGTAACATCTCAGTCACTGGCTGTCCAATCTCAGTATCACCTCACGCAATGGCTGTTCAATTTCAGTAACCTCTCACCCACTGGCTGTTTGGCCTCTGTAACACCTCACTCACTGGCTATTCAGTCTAAATAATACCTCAGCCACTGGCTGCTCAGTCTCAGTGACCCCTCACTCACTGGATGTTCAATCTCAGTAACCCCTCACCCACTGGATGTTCTCAGACTCAGGAAAACCTCACCCACTGGCTGTCCGGCCTCAATAACACATCGCTCACTGGTTGTTCAGTCTCAATAACACCTCATCCACTGGCTGTTCAGTCTCAGTAACCCCTCACCCACTAGCTGCTGAGCTTCAGTAATACCTCATGCACAGGATGTTCCCAGCCCCAGTAACACCTCACCCACTGGCTGCTCTTAATCTCAGTAACACCTCACCCACTGGATGTTCTGAATCACAATAATCCCTAACCCACCAGCTGATGTCTCAATAACACCTCATCCACTGGATATACCCAGCCCCACTAACACCTCACCCGCTGGACGTTCCAGTCTCAGTAACCCCTCACCTACTGGCTGTTCAGCCTCAGTAACACCTCACTCACTGGACGTCCTCACCTAAAGTAACACCTCACCCACTGGCTGCTCTTACTCTCAGTAACACCTCACCCACTGGTTGTTCAATCTCAGTAATGCCTCACCCACTGGCTGTTGAATCTCAATAACACCTCACCCACTGGCTGTTCAATCTCAGTAACACCTGACCCACTGGCTGTTCAGTCTCAGTAACACCTCACCCACTGGACGTTCTCAGTCTCAGTAACTCCTCACCCACTGGCTGTTCAGTCACAGTAACACCTCACCCACTAGCTCTACAATCTCAGTAACATCTCACTCACTGGTTGTTCAGTCTAGGTAACACTTAAGTTCGTTAACACCTCTTAGTCTCGTTAACACCTCACTCATTGGCTGCTGAGCCTCAGTAATACCTCAAGTGCTGGATGTTCCCAGCCCCAGTAACACCCAACCGACTGGATGTTCTCAGTCTCAGTAACACCTCACCCACTGGCTGTTGAGTCTCAGTAACATCTCACCCACTGGCTGTTCAGTCTTAGTAACATCTCACCCACTAGATGTTCTCAGTCTCAGTAAAACCTCACCCACTGGCTGTTCAATCTCAGCAACACCTCACTCACTGGCTGTTCAAGCTCAGTAACACCTCACTCACAGCCTGTTCCTTCTCAGTAACATCTCACCCACTGGCTGTTCAATCTCAGTAACATCTCACTCACTGGCTGTCCAACCTCAGTATCACCTCACGCAATGGCTGTTCAGCCTCAGTAACACCTCACCCACTGGCTGTTCAGCCTCAGTAACACCTCACCCACCGGCTGTTCAGCCTCAGTAACACCTCACCCACTGGCTGTTAAGTCTCAGCAACTCCTCACCCACTGGCTGTTCAATTTGAGTAACTCCTCACCTACTGGCTGTTCAGCCTCTGTAACACCTCACTTACTGGCTATTCAATCTAAATAATACCTCAGCCACTGGCTGTTCAGTCTCAGTAACCCCTCACTCACTGGATGTTCAATCTCAGTAACCCCTCACCCACTTGATGTTCTCAGACTCAGGAAAACCTCACCCACTGGCTGTCCGGCCTCAATAACACATTGCTCACTGGCTGTTCAGTCTCAATAACACCTCATCCACTGGCTGTTCAGTCTCAGTAACCCCTCACCCACTAGCTGAGCTTCAGTAATACCTCATGCACTGGATGTTCCCAGCCCCAGTAACACCTCACCCACTGGCTGCTCTTAATCTCAGTAACACCTCACCCACTGGATGTTCTGAATCACAATAATCCCTAACCCACCAGCTGATGTCTCAATAACACCTCATCCACTGGATATACCCAGCCCCACTAACACCTCACCCGCTGGACGTTCCAGTCTCAGTAACCCCTCACCTACTGGCTGTTCAGCCTCAGTAACACCTCACTCACTGGACGTCCTCACCCAAAGTAACACCTCACCCACTGGCTGCTCTTACTCTCAGTAACACCTCACCCACTGGACGTTCTCAGTCTCAGTAACTCCTCACCCACTGGCTGTTCAGTCTCAGTAACACCTCACCCACTGGACGTTCTCAGTCTCAGTAACTCCTCACCCACTGGCTGTTGAGTCTCAGTAGCACCTCACCCACTGGCTGTTCAATCTCAGTAACACTTGACCCACTGGCTGTTCAGTCTCAGTAATACCTCACCCAGTGGCTGTTCAGTCTCAGTAACACCTCACCCACTGGCTGCTCTTACTCTCAGTAACACCTCACCCACTGGATGTTCTGAATCTCAACAATTCCTAACCCACCAGCTGATAAGTCTCAATAACACCTCATCCGCTTGATATACCCAGCCCCAATAACACCTCAACCACTGGACGTTCTCAGTCTCAGTAACACCTCACCCACTTGCTGTTCAGTCTGAATAACACCTCACCCACTGGCTGTTCAGTCTCAGTAACCCCTCACCCACTGGCTGTGCAGTCTCAGTAACCCCTCACCCACTGGCTGTTCACTCGCATTAACATCTCACTCACTGGTTGTTCAGTCTAGGTAACACTTCATCCACCGGCTCCTCTTAGTCTCGTTAACAGCTCACTCATTGGCTGCTGAGCCTCAGTAATACCTCATGCACTGGATGTTCCCAGCCCCAGTAACACCTCACCCACTGGATGTTCTCAGTCTCAGTAACACCTCACCCACTGGCTGTTCAGCCTCAGTAACATCTCACTCACTGGTTGTTCAGTCTAGGTAACACTTCATCCACCGGCTCCTCTTAGTCTCGTTAACACCTCACTCATTGGCTGCTGAGCCTCAGTAATACCTCATGCACTGGATGTTCCCAGCCCCAGTAACACTTTACCCACTGTCTACTCTTAGTCTCAGTAACACCTCACCCACTGGATGTTCTCAATCTCAATAACCCCTCACTCACCAGCTGATAAGTCTCAATAACTCCTCATCCACTGGATATACCCAGCCCCACTAACACCTCACCCACTGGACGTTCTCAGTCACAGTAACACCTCACCCACTGGACGTTCTCAGTCTCAGTAACATCTCACCCACTGGCTGTTCTGCCTCAGTAACACCTCAACCACTAGCCACTCAGTCTAAATAACACCTCACCCACTGGCTGTTCAGTCTGAATAACATCTCACCCACTGGATGTTCTCAGTCTCAGTAAAACCTTACCCACTGGCTGTTCAATAACAGTCACACCTCACCAATTGGGTGTTCAGCCTCAGTAACACCTCACCCACTGGACGTTCTCAGTCTGAGTAACAGCTCACTCACTGCCTCCTCAGTCTCAGTAACACCTCACCCACTGGCTGTTCAATGTCAGTAACAGCTCACTCACTGGCTGTTCAGTCTCAATAACACATCACTCACTGGCTGTTCAGCCTCAGTAACACCTCATCCACTGGATGTTCTCAGTCTCAGTAACTCCTCACCCACTGGCTGTTCAATCTCAGTAACACCTCACTCACTGGCTGTTCAATCTCAGTAACACTTCACTTACTGGCTGTTCAGCCTCAGTAACCCCTCACCCACTGGCTGTTCAATCTCAGTAACAGCTCACTGACTGGCTGTTCAATCTCAGTAACACCTCACCCACTGGCTGTTCAGCCTCAGTAACCGCTCACCCACTGGCTGTTCAATCTCAGTAACAGCTCACTCACTGGCTGTTCAATCTCAGTAACACCTCACTCACTGGCTGTTCAAACTCAGTAACACCTCACCAACTGGCTGTTCAATCTCAATAACATCTCACTCACTGGTTATTCAGTCTTGGTAACACTTCATGCACTGGCTCCTCTTAGTCTCGTTAACACCTCACAGATTGGCTGCTGAGCTTCAGTAATACCTCATGCACTGGATGTTCCCAGCCCCAGTAACAACTCACCCACTGGCTGCTCTTACTCTCAGTATCATCTCACCCACTGGATGTTCTGAATCGCAATAATCCCTAACCCACCAATTGATGTCTCAATAACACCTCATCCACTGGATATCCCCAGCCCCACTAACACCTCACCCATTGGACGTTCTCAGTCTCACTAACACCTCACCCACCGGATGTTGTCAGTCTCAGTAACATCTCGCCCACTGGCTGTTCAGTCTCCGTAACACCTCACCCACTGGCTGTTCAATCTCAGTAACACCTGACCCACTGGCTGTTCTGTCTCAGTAACTCCTCACCCACTGGCTGTTCAATCACAGTAACTCCTCACCCACTGGCTGTTCAAATTGAGTAACTCCTCACCAACTGACTGTTCAGCCTCTGTAACACCTCACACACTGGCTGTTCAATCTCAGTAACACCTCACTCACTGGCTGTTCAATCTCAGTAACACCTCACTTACTGGCTGTTCAGCCTCAGTAACGTCTCTACCCACTGGCTATTCAATCTCAAAGCACCTCACCCACTGGCTGTTCGATCTGAATAACACCTCACCCACTGGCTGTTCAGCCTCAGTAACACCTCACCCACTGGCTGTTCAGCCTCAGTAACACCTCACTCACTGGCTGTTCAATCTCAGTAACACCTCACTCACTGGCTGTTCAAGCTCAGTAACACCTCACTCACAGCCTGTTCCTTCTCAGTAACATCTCACCTACTGGCTGTTCAATCTCAGTAACATCTCACTCACTGGCTGTCCAACCTCAGTATCACCTCACACAATGGCTGTTCAGTCTCAGTAACACCTCACACACTGGCTGTTCAGTCTCAGTAACACCTCACTCACTGCCTGTTCCTTCTCAGTAACATCTCACACACTGGCTGTTCAGCCTCAGTAACACCTCACCCACTGGCTGTTCAATCTCAGTAACAACTCACCCACTGACTGTTCAGTCTCAATAACACCTCACCCACTGGCTGTTCAGTCTCAGTAACAACTCACCCACTGACTGTTCAGTCTCAATAACACCTCACCCACTGGCTGTTCAGCCTCAGTAACACCTCACCCACTGGCTGTTCAGCCTCAGTAACACATCACCCACTGGATGTTAAGTCTCAGCAACTCCTCACCCACTGGCTGTTCAATTTGAGTAACTCCTCACCCACTGGCGGTTCAATGTCAGTAGCAGCTCACTCACTGGCTGTTCAGCCTCAGTAACCGCTCACTCACTGGCTGTTCAATCTCAGTAACACCTCACTCACTGGCTGTTCAAACTCAGTAACATCTCACTCACTGGTTATTCAGTCTTGGTAACACTTCATGCACTGGCTCCTCTTAGTCTCATTAACACCTCACAGATTGGCTGCTGAGCTTCAGTAATACATCATGCACTGGATGTTCCCAGCCCCAGTAACAACTCACCCACTGGCTGCTCTTACTCTCAGTATCATCTCACCCACTGGATGTTCTGAATCGCAATAATCCCTAACCCACCAATTGATGTCTCAATAACACCTCATTCACTGGATATACCCAGCCCCACTAACACCTCACCCATTGGACGTTCTCAGTCTCACTAACACCTCACCCACCGGATGTCGTCAGTCTCAGTAACATCTTGCCCACTGGCTGTTCAGCCTCAGTAACACCTCACCCACTGGACGTTCTCAGTCTCAGTAACTCCTCACCCACTGGCTGTTCAGTCTCCGTAACACCTCTCCCACTGGCTGTTCAATCTCAGTAACACCTGACCCACTGGCTGTTTTGTCTCAGTAACACCTCACCCACTGGCTGTTCAATTTGAGTAACTCCTCACCAACTGACTGTTCAGCCTCAGTAACACCTCACCCACTGGCTGTTCAATCTCAGTAACACCTCACTCACCGGCTGTTCAAGCTCAGTAACACCTCACTCACAGCCTGTTCCTTCGCAGTAACATCTCACCTACTGGCTGTTCAATCTCAGTAATATCTCACTCACTGGCTGTCCAACCTCAGTATCACCTCAGGCAATGGCTGTTCAGTCTCAGTAACACCTCACACACTGGCTGTTCAGTCTCAGTAAAACCTCACTCACTGCCTGTTCAGCCTCAGTAACATCTCTACCCACCGGCTATTCAATCTCAGTAACATCTCACTCACTGGCTGTCCAATCTCAGTATCACCTCAAGCAATGGCTGTTCAGCCTCAGTAACACCTCACCCACTGGCTGTTCAATCTCAGTAACACCTCACTCACTGGCTGTTCAATCTCAGTAACACTTCACTTACTGGCTGTTCAGCCTCAGTAACCCCTCACCCACTGGCTGTTCAATCTCAGTAACAGCTCACTGACTGGCTGTTCAATCTCAGTAACACCTCACCCACTGGCTGTTCAGCCTCAGTAACCGCTCACCCACTGGCTGTTCAATCTCAGTAACAGCTCACTCACTGGCTGTTCAATCTCAGTAACACCTCACTCACTGGCTGTTCAAACTCAGTAACACCTCACCAACTGGCTGTTCAATCTCAATAACATCTCACTCACTGGTTATTCAGTCTTGGTAACACTTCATGCACTGGCTCCTCTTAGTCTCGTTAACACCTCACAGATTGGCTGCTGAGCTTCAGTAATACCTCATGCACTGGATGTTCCCAGCCCCAGTAACAACTCACCCACTGGCTGCTCTTACTCTCAGTATCATCTCACCCACTGGATGTTCTGAATCGCAATAATCCCTAACCCACCAATTGATGTCTCAATAACACCTCATCCACTGGATATCCCCAGCCCCACTAACACCTCACCCATTGGACGTTCTCAGTCTCACTAACACCTCACCCACCGGATGTTGTCAGTCTCAGTAACATCTCGCCCACTGGCTGTTCAGTCTCCGTAACACCTCACCCACTGGCTGTTCAATCTCAGTAACACCTGACCCACTGGCTGTTCTGTCTCAGTAACTCCTCACCCACTGGCTGTTCAATCACAGTAACTCCTCACCCACTGGCTGTTCAAATTGAGTAACACCTCACCAACTGACTGTTCAGCCTCTGTAACACCTCACACACTGGCTGTTCAATCTCAGTAACACCTCACTCACTGGCTGTTCAATCTCAGTAACACCTCACTTACTGGCTGTTCAGCCTCAGTAACGTCTCTACCCACTGGCTATTCAATCTCAAAGCACCTCACCCACTGGCTGTTCGATCTGAATAACACCTCACCCACTGGCTGTTCAGCCTCAGTAACACCTCACCCACTGGCTGTTCAGCCTCAGTAACACCTCACTCACTGGCTGTTCAGTCTCAGTAACCCCTCACCCACTGGCTGCTGAGCTTCAGTAATATCTCATGCACTGGATGTTCCCAGCCCCAGTAACACCTCACCCACTGGCTGTTCAGTCTCAGTAACAACTCACCCACTGTCTGTTCAATCTCAGTAACACCTCACCCACTGGCTGTTCGGTCTCAATAACACCTCACTCACTGGCTGTTCAGTCTCAATAACACCTCACCCACTGGTTGTTCAGTCTCAGTAACCCCTCACTCACAGGCTGTTCAGCCTCAGTAACCCCTCACCCACTGGCTGTTCAGCCTCAGTAACACCTCACCCACTGGCTGTTTAATCTCAGTAACACCTCACTCACTGGCTGTTCAATCTCAGTAACACCTCACTCACTGGCTGTTCAGTCTCAGTAATACCTCACTCACTGCCTGTTCCTTCTCAGTAACATCTCACGCACTGGCTGTTCAATCTCAGTAACATCTCACTCACTGGCTGTCCAATCTCAGTATCACCTCAGGCAATGTCTGTTCATCCTCAGTAACACCTCACCCACTGGACTTCGGTCTCAGTAACACCTGACTCACTGGCTGTTCAGCCTCAGCAACTCCTCACCCACTGGCTGTTCAATTTCAGTAACCTCTCACCCACTGGCTGTTCGGCCTCTGTAACACCTCACTCACTGGCTATTCAGTCTAAATAATACCTCAGCCACTGGCTGTTCAGTCTCAGTAACCCCTCACTCACTGGATGTTCAATCTCAGTAACCCCTCACCCACTGGATGTTCTCAGACTCAGGAAAACCTCACCCACTGGCTGTCCGGCCTCAATAACACATTGCTCACTGGCTGTTCAGTCTCAATAACACCTCATCCACTGGCTGTTCAGTCTCAGTAACCCCTCACCCACTAGCTGAGCTTCAGTAATACCTCATGCACTGGATGTTCCCAGCCCCAGTAACACCTCACCCACTGGCTGCTCTTAATCTCAGTAACACCTCACCCACTGGATGTTCTGAATCACAATAATCCCTAACCCACCAGCTGATGTCTCAATAACACCTCATCCACTGGATATACCCAGCCCCACTAACACCTCACCCGCTGGATGTTCCAGTCTCAGTAACCCCGCACCTACTGGCTGTTCAGCCTCAGTAACACCTCACCCACTGGACGTCCTCACCCAAAGTAACACCTCACCCACTGGCTGCTCTTACTCTCAGTAACACCTCACCCACTGGACATTCTCAGTCTCAGTAACTCCTCACCCACTGGCTGTTCAGTCTCAGTAACACCTCACCCACTGGCTTCTGAGCTTCAGTAATACCTCATGCACTGGATGTTCCCAGCCCCAGTAACACCTCACCCACTGGCTGTTCAGTCTCAGTAACAACTCACCCACTGGCTGTTCAGTCTCAGTAACCCCTCACCCACTGGCTGCTGAGCTTCAGTAATATCTCATGCACTGGATGTTCCCAGCCCCAGTAACACCTCACCCACTGGCTGTTCAGTCTCAGTAACAACTCACCCACTGTCTGTTCAATCTCAGTAACACCTCACCCACTGGCTGTTCGGTCTCAATAACACCTCACTCACTGGCAGTTCAGTCTCAATAACACCTCACCCACTGGCTGTTCAGTCTCAGTAACCCCTCACTCACAGGCTGTTCAGCCTCAGTAACCCCTCACCCACTGGCTGTTCAGCCTCAGTAACACCTCACCCACTGGCTGTTTAATCTCAGTAACACCTCACTCACTGGCTGTTCAATCTCAGTAACACCTCACTCACTGGCTGTTCAGTCTCAGTAATACCTCACTCACTGCCTGTTCCTTCTCAGTAACATCTCACGCACTGGCTGTTCAATCTCAGTAACATCTCACTCACTGGCTGTCCAATCTCAGTATCACCTCAGGCAATGTCTGTTCATCCTCAGGAACACCTCACCCACTGGACTTCGGTCTCAGTAACACCTGACTCACTGGCTGTTCAGCCTCAGTAACACCTCACTCACTGGCTGTTCAGCCTCAGCAACTCCTCACCCACTGGCGGTTCAATTTCAGTAACCTCTCACCCACTGGCTGTTCGGCCTCTGTAACACCTCACTCACTGGCTATTCAGTCTAAATAATACCTCAGCCACTGGCTGTTCAGTCTCAGTAACCGCTCACTCACTGGATGTTCAATCTCAGTAACCCCTCACCCACTGGATGTTCTCAGACTCAGGAAAACCTCACCCACTGGCTGTCCGGCCTCAATAACACCTCATCCACTGGCTGTTCAGTCTCAGTAACCCCTCACCCACTAGCTGAGCTTCAGTAATACCTCATGCACTGGATGTTCCCAGCCCCAGTAACACCTCACCCACTGGCTGCTCTTAATCTCAGTAACACCTCACCCACTGGATGTTCTGAATCACAATAATCCCTAACCCACCAGCTGATGTCTCAATAACACCTCATCCACTGGATATACCCAGCCCCACTAACACCTCACCCGCTGGATGTTCCAGTCTCAGTAACCCCGCACCTACTGGCTGTTCAGCCTCAGTAACACCTCACCCACTGGACGTCCTCACCCAAAGTAACACCTCACCCACTGGCTGCTCTTACTCTCAGTAACACCTCACCCACTGGACATTCTCAGTCTCAGTAATTCCTCACCCACTGGCTGTTCCGTCTCAGAAACACCTCACCCACTGGCTTCTGAGCTTCAGTAATACCTCATGCACTGGATGTTCCCAGCCCCAGTAACACCTCACCCACTGGCTGTTCAGTCTCAGTAACACCTCATCCACTGGCTGTTCAGTCTCAGTAACACCTCATCCACTGGCTGTTCAATCTCAGTAACACCTCACTCACTGGCTGTTCAGTCTCAATAACACCTCACCCACTGGCTGTTCAGTCTCAGTAACCCCTCACTCACAGGCTGTTCAGCCTCAGTAACCCCTCACCCACTGGCTGTTCAGCCTCAGTAACACCTCACCCACTGGCTGTTTAATCTCAGTAACAACTCACTCACTGGCTGTTCAATCTCAGTAACACCTCACTCACAGGCTGTTCAGCCTCAGTAACCCCTCACCCACTGGCTGTTCAGCCTCAGTAACACCTCACCCACTGGCTGTTCAGTCTCAGTAATACCTCACTCACTGCCTGTTTCTTCTCAATAACATCTCACCCACTGGCTGTTCAATCTCAGTAACATCTCAGTCACTGGCTGTCCAATCTCAGTATCACCTCACGCAATGGCTGTTCAATTTCAGTAACCTCTCACCCACTGGCTGTTTGGCCTCTGTAACACCTCACTCACTGGCTATTCAGTCTAAATAATACCTCAGCCACTGGCTGCTCAGTCTCAGTGACCCCTCACTCACTGGATGTTCAATCTCAGTAACCCCTCACCCACTGGATGTTCTCAGACTCAGGAAAACCTCACCCACTGGCTGTCCGGCCTCAATAACACATCGCTCACTGGTTGTTCAGTCTCAATAACACCTCATCCACTGGCTGTTCAGTCTCAGTAACCCCTCACCCACTAGCTGCTGAGCTTCAGTAATACCTCATGCACAGGATGTTCCTAGCCCCAGTAACACCTCACCCACTGGCTGCTCTTAATCTCAGTAACACCTCACCCACTGGATGTTCTGAATCACAATAATCCCTAACCCACCAGCTGATGTCTCAATAACACCTCATCCACTGGATATACCCAGCCCCACTAACACCTCACCCGCTGGACGTTCCAGTCTCAGTAACCCCTCACCTACTGGCTGTTCAGCCTCAGTAACACCTCACTCACTGGACGTCCTCACCCAAAGTAACACCTCACCCACTGGCTGCTCTTACTCTCAGTAACACCTCACCCACTGGTTGTTCAATCTCAGTAATGCCTCACCCACTGGCTGTTGAATCTCAATAACACCTCACCCACTGGCTGTTCAATCTCAGTAACACCTGACCCACTGGCTGTTCAGTCTCAGTAACACCTCACCCACT